>NW_020194069.1:0-132089 GCF_002847045.1 Aspergillus candidus | reverse complement strand
TTTTTTTCTTCATTCCCACCGATGATCGAATTAGGACTGCAAATGACGCGCTTCAACCCGATAGGCACCGTCTGTGAGGCCGCGCGACCGGACTAAGGGACGATCTCCCGCTCTCCTCGCCGTCACGAGCGTTACTCAGTAATGAAGTCACAACGCCAGAGTCAATGTACTACTACTATACCATACTCGATCTGCGATCCCCGTCTTGGCCTCTCTGAATCATGGTGCAAATCCTTCCGGGGAATCCGGCGCGACCAGCCTTGACAGGGGTTGGGTTCATTATTCAGATGATAATAATCCTTTCTCTCCGTTGATTTACCGTCACGAGCTTCGACGGTAGTACAGCTATCACCACTGCCAATGTGGTGTTGATCATATGTTAAAAGTCACCAGCCACGGGTTCCTTTACTGTTCTGCGCTTTCACAAGGCCGATCTCAGGTCTGTCTGATCAACCGACCCATTTCGGTCATCCATCCCACCTGCGGTGTGGTTCGATGGGGAATCAAATCTCCACCAGGTGTGTTTCGTATCCATCACATATGAACCGCTGGCAGCCGTTGAGTGCCACTACTTGATCCAACTTGATTGGCCTGAGCTTCTCTTCTTCTTTTTCTCTTTTCTTTTCTTTTTTGAATCCGCTGCATGACTAGTGACTGTGAGGACCAGGGCTAAACGCCAACTAGTTCCCGCTGAAACACCTAGGCTTTGAAGCCCACCGTGGGAAATGTGGATCGCCTGGTGGATTGCACGCTGGCTCGATTCCGTATTGTACCGCTTTCAAAACCCATTTACTTTTGCCCCCTCCCCCACCACTCACGAATCCCCCTATGATCATGAGTGAAACCAGATATGTCCTTATTTCTTAGATGGGCTAGTCGTCGCCAGTCGGGCCTGCTCGACGGCCGCTGCGGCGACGGCGGCGGAATTGCTGGAGCTGGTTCCAGCGCTGGCCACATTGCTGGCATGCGCCAGAAGGAATTTGCAACAGGTCAGCGTGTACTTGCAGGCTCGCGTCCACGCCTCGTCGTTCTGGTTGAAGCCCAACTTGATGCTGGCATCGCCAATCTTGTCCCGTTTGATCTCGTAAGGCAGCCTCAAGCCCGGAGTCGTGGCAGCAGTGGCCTGACCTCGGCGCCCGGGGGGACTTTGGGCTGAGGTCTTCTCCACAAATTCCCCTAGCTGCTGCAGGCATGCCAGAAACGCCACCATCCCTGAGTCAAACCGGCGGTGAAGCCAGGGGATGTTGAGAGGTAGGTCGCCGGACGAGAAGAGGTCGAATGTCGTGATCTTGGGCGGGCCTGACGGAGCCGCATTCCCGATCCCCAGGGACGATTGCGCGGGCGAGGGCCGAGGGTACTCGATTTTGTCGATCCTCGACACCGACCCCAGCGGCTTCAACTGATACCCCTGGAATTTGAACCCCAGCTTGTCCGCGATCGTGGCCAGAAGCAGGGCCGTCTGCCCCCAAGCGGCGTTGATCTCAGGCCACTCCACGGACGGGTTGGCCAGCCGACCCAGTCGCAACCCGTTTATGGTCCCGAAGAAGCCATCATGACCGATGCAGAACGCATCATTGTAGACGTTGGTCCGTTGTAACCGCTCCAGCTGGCGGGAGTCGTGGTCGTACCGCATGTTCAGGGCATCCCGTTCGTTCTGGAACTCAGAGAGCGTCAGGGCGAATGCGTTGCGGTCGCGCCAGAATTTCTCCTCGTCCTGGTCCATCTGCCGCGACTCTTCTTCCAGCGCAGCGATTTCCTCATCCAACGACGACTTCTGTTTCTCCAGGTCGACCAGTTCCCCGTACGCCGCCTCTTCCGCTGCCAGCGTCTCCTGTAGGGATCTCTGAGCGGCCTCCACCTCTTCGGTCGTCGGTACCGACGAGTTGAGGCTCCGTAGAAACGACACGTACGCATCCCGCTCCTTCGTCGCATCCGCCAGGTGTTTCTGCAGCCCATCCACGAGCATCTCCGTGCACTCCGCACACACAGGGTGATCGATATCCGAGCGGGCGGATATGATCTCAAACAGACGCCTGGTGCGCTCAACCTGGTCGGAAAATGACGCATCCTCTTCGTTGGGAATCCCGGGGCCGCCCTGCGCGGGCAACAGCCCGTTGTCGTTCCCGACCAGCGGTGCCGGCGGCGGCGGCGCAACTTGCGACTCGGTCAGCATCACAAAAGACATGTTGCCGCTGTCCCCGTGTCGTAACCGAGGCGGGTTGGCCGACCGCGGTGCCGGGATCGACCGTCGGTATACCGGCGCCGTAGCATTTTTGGATGCCCGGTCGTAGAGCTCTCGTCTGTCACGGGGGTAGGCAGAGGGTCTGGACGATAAGCCTGATCCCTGATCCGGTAACGTTTTCCCTGTAGATCCTGTAACGCGAAATAAAGCATTAACAACCATGACACTACAAGGATAGAACGCATCGATAGGAAGGGATACGAACCGATAAGCAGATCAAACGCAGCCGGATTCAGCGACTCCAAAGAGCCATCCAGTTTCAAAGGCGTCCGACATTTTTGGCAGTACATGGTGATCGCAGGCAATCTCCAATGGTATTTTATGCATGGTGGGAAGAAGAAGTAGTGACGGGAAAAGGGTGTGTTGGAGAAAAGTAGAGAGACGGATGAGTTCCGGGCGCGGGAAGGGAGACGTCATGCGGGAACCCGTGGCGCCGGCGCGTGTTTTTGGCGCGATGCTCGCGGGAGCTTCGATTTATTGGTCTTTTTCTGAGTCTTCTTGTCGCGTGAAAGTGCGCTCTTTTTCTTCCATTGTTTGGCTTTATGATTTGGAGCGAATGTGGGATTTGCTTTGATTTATTTATTCCTCGCTTGCGAGTTCAATAGACGACTCTTTAACTTTGGTTTTTCTTTCGCGTGCACGGTGCGAAAATTGATCGATCGCATCGCGCATATGGATTTTTTGCTATCTGTATAAATCCCTCGGTCTCCCACCTCCCTCTACTATTCTCTAACATCTCGGTAGTAGATAATGTGTACTATATTCAAATCTGCTTGATTCCCTCTTATACCACAGAAATAGCGTCTCTCGCGCACTATCAACCCCAAAGGCACCACCATGGACCTCCCACCCAAGCGACCCCATCTCTCCTTCACAGAGCTTACCAACGACTACGATGACGATGACGATAACGAAACCTCCGAAACCAACCAGCAGGACCCCGACGAGTCCCACCAAGTCAACCTTCAAGAAGCGCGCTTCCACAACGACCAACGGCTAAAGTCCATCTTCGAGGGGATATTCGAAAAGTATGAAAAGGACTTCACGGACGTCGGGGATGAGATCGATCTTGAGTCCGGGTCGATCTTGGTAAATAATGGGCATATTGCGACGATGGATGGGGAGGGTGATACCGGTGAGCGTGGGTTTTGGTTGTTTGATCAGGAGGAGCTGGGGGAGGAGGGACGGGTTGAGGGTGAGGATTATGATGATGATGATGATGGTTCTGCGGGTGTCTTTGAGGTTCCAGATACCTTGGAGGGGGAGACTGGTGGGGATGGGGATCTTGCGATAGGGGAGGATGAGGGGATACGGCCACCGCATCTGCCGTACACGGATCGATCATACAATCTTGATGGGCAGTCGGAGCGCCCAGAAGACAAGGAAACCCATGATGTGGACTCTGAAGTCGAGGACAACCACGGCGATCAAGAAAGCGTGCATTTCTTCTTGGACGAGCAAGGCAAGAACAACCGTGGCGGAGACGCAGCCTACCCACCTGCCGCTGGAAAAGGCAACAACTCCTCGACCGAAACACCCCTCCCACCTCAGAGCGCGCCAGCTCGGACGACAGCAACAGCAACAGACCCCAAATGGCACTTCCCCGAAATCAGCAGGAGACTCTGGACACCACCCGCCCACAAACCGCGCCCACCTCCCACCCCCATCAACACTATTCGATCTGCGTCTCCACCAGGATCAGGTTCACTCTGGGCTCTGCCGGGGAAGAGGCGGAATGCAGGTAGCACGAAAAAGAAACCTTCAACCATGGCTAGCCAGCGGAAGCGGAAGCGTCACTCAAGTCCTGTTGTCTGCGACTGGTCTTTTGCGAAGACGCCTGACGGTAGCGAGTCTGATGATCCGTTGCAGGAGGATTACGAGCCTTCGCCTACGCCGAGGAAGGGGGTTCCGATTCGGGGGAAGCGTCGGAGGGTTGAGGATTTAGTCGGGGTGGATGATCAGTCTCTTCGGAAGGAGGAATCCCGTGGTGAGGATCAGGAACATGTCGACACCGCGCAATCGCAATCGCAATCGCCTGGAGACGGAGACCGGGACAGTTCAATTGAGACGCCGCGGCCAGTACGCACGGCGTCTACGAATACTGCGCTCGATTCAGAACCCATTGAACCATCTAACAACGATAAGATACACAATTCCACAGTCACAGGAGATGATTCCAGGCGCTCGCCAGCAGCCCAAAGTCCTACCACCCCCATACAGAGACGCAAGATCACACCAGAAGAAGCCAAGTTACTCGTCACGATGCGACAAAACCAAGGGAAACGGTGGAAAGAAATCCGAAGTCATATTCCGGACAAGAAAGAGGTCCTGCTCAGCAAATGGTTCGGTTCGCACTGGACGGATCGTCTAATGAATCCCCTTCCGTTGTCTGCCCCTTGGTCTAAAACGGAGCAAGCGAAGCTCGATAGCCTTAAGAACCAGCCGGGTCTCACATGGGATGCAATTCGTGCGAGTGTCCCCGGACGACCGTTTGCGGAGGTTGAATTCGAATTATTGCGAGCTTGGGTTGGAGAGGATGGACGGGATGGTACTCAATAATCAATGCTCGTTGGGTTATGATATCCGTCACACCTAAAGCTGGGTCAAGCCATCCGCGGGGGTCTTGTATAAGACCTTGTGGATATGTTTGAATGCTATTGCCATTGTCCAAATCGGTTGTATGATGGTCATTTTATTCCACGCTTCCACTGCTCGTCAGTTGGCATGGAAGGCCGGGACCCATACTTTGCGGGAAGCAGCCTGGTCGGAGGAATCCCAGACCAATTGGCGAGGATGCATCATCCCATTGAAGGCGTCACCAGAGTCCCTCGGGAAGCAAGAGGAGCTTCCCCATGTACTCATGGTCACGGTGTACTGTCTGATGATGGACATCATGAGCTGTCTACCGCGTTCAGAACGTCTTCCAGTTTTGTATCAACGGCACCTCCGACATTGCCAGCTTTAGCCCAGAACCGGGAGAGATGCCTCGATCCAGAATCGGACAAGACAGTCACAATCCTATGGCCAGGGCCCAGCTTCATTGCGGTCTTGACAGCCGCAAAACCTAGAGTTAAGAGATTAGCTAGTCGCATCAGCAGAATAGCAACACCATCACATACAGTTCACAGCGCTGCTGCTTCCAATGAATAAGCCATCCTTTTCCACCAGCCACCTGGCCATAGCCAGAGCCTGGGCGTCCGTCACTCGGACCGCATCGTCAACCAGCTCCTTTCCGGCCTCGAAATTCGCCGTGACGCGATTGATGCCGATCCCCTCGACGATCGTGTCTACCTGTCGACGACGCCGTGTGCCCTCCTTCTCCTTGCGATCGAACATAACACCGTAGCGGACTCGGTTATACAGCCCACTACCCTGCGGATCGGCCAGCACAACACTCAGCTTCGGAATCCGCGGCTTCAAGAAGAGCGCCACGCCAGAGATAGTGCCGCCTGTACCGGCGCCCGCAACGAAGGCGTCCAGCTTCCCGTCGCACTGGGCGTAGATCTCGGGACCCGTGCCGTTGAAGTGCGCTTGCCAGTTCGCTTCGTTCTCAAACTGATCCGCGAAGAAACCCCGTCCGTCGGACGGAGTAGGTAGATCCGGTACGTCCGGGGTCGAGGTACCTGAGTTTGTCCCCGAGGACGCCGTGTGGGCGCGGGCGAGAGATCGTGCGCGATTGACAAAGTTGTCCTTCTCCACAATTGGAGCGGGGGGGACGCGGTCCACGATGGCCCCTAGTTTTAGGAGTAGGTCGGATTTTTCGATTGCTTGGTCGGAGGGCATGCATCTGTCTTGTTAGATGTGTCCACCTTCAGGGAGGTTATACAGTGCTACGTCCGAGACTTACATATGGGCGAGGTAGCCTTTGGCGCGGGCTAATGTGGCCAGTGAAATGCCCGTAGACCCCGACGTTCCTTCGTAGATGGTATCTCCCGAGTGGGGGGTTAAGATGCCCAGCTCTTCGGCCTGGTGAGGTCAGCATATATCTAGGAATAGGAAATCCAGGGATGAAGCGTACGATTTCAATCATACTGAGCGCGACTCGGTCCTTAGAGCTTTGTCCTGCGCCGTTCAAGAACTGTAGCAAGTTAGTCATTCGTGACTCCATTTGGCGGCCAGTCTATATCGGAGGCGCAAACCATACCTCGGCTTTCCCCAGAATCTCACACCCCGTCACATCAGACAAGGACTTGATGCGAAACAGAGGCGTATTCCCGATACAGCCCTCAACGCCATCGACAATCGCCGGAGGACCTGGCCGTGCCGACAGTGGGGGTTCATCATCCGAGCTCGGTGCGGGACGATGACGAGCGCGGTACTCGCGCAGACGATCCTCCAACTCCGGATAGAAGAGATCTTTGCACAGGACGGTGAGACAGACGCCAGCCACAAAGGCTGTGCCCATGTAGAGGCGCGAATGATCCGACATTGTAGACGAGAGGAGCTCAAGTGCAGAGGAGTGTGGAGGAAAAGAAGAAGCTGGAATTGAATTGAATGTCGGGAAGAAGAAGCTCGGACCCACAGTAACTCCGCGCGGCATGAGACGCTTTTCTCAACTCTAGCCCGATTCTTCTCTCCTCCTCTCCTCCCTGTCTATCGATATCCCACCCCCCACCTCCCTTCCTCTTGGAGGAATCATGGACTCTCCGGTGCTAAATCAATTGTTTCGGCAGCTGTTCCGTCATCCAGCTTGCCAATCCCTACGCTCCCCGTCTGCTCTGCCGACGCGGCGATTCCGACCCTCCACCCCATCTCGGCAGCAAAGTCGACCCTTTCTCACAAAATGGAATCAGATGAGGCGGAAATCGGCGGACAAATCCACCGAGTGGGTGCGGCGACAGGATTATCCCAAGGATATTGGAGAGGAGTTCCACAAATATCCAATGGTGACGGCCAAGGAGCTGCGGCATCTGCGGGAGAGACCCCGACAGGTCCGAATGCTGACGCGGGACTTCATTGACGGTAAGCTTGGATCCTGCATGCATGTCGGATTGACTAGATCGCTCACGCATCAGTGGTTTAGACAGTCTTTATAACCCCCACTACGGTTACTTTCCGAAACACGCGACGATCTTCACGCCCGGGGACCCGTTCGTCTTCAACGAGATCGAGGATGGACCGGCCTTCCACCGGATGTTGGGCGAGCGCTACCACGAGTTTGAGGACAAGCTGGACGAGTTGCAGCCGGACAATGCGCGGCAGCTGTGGCATACGCCGACGGAGCTCTTCCGCCCCTACTACGGCGAGACGATCGCGCGGTACCTCATGTCGAATTACAAGCTGACGCTGTACCCGTACCACGACCTGATCATCTACGAGATGGGCGCGGGCAACGGCACGATGATGATCAACATCCTGGATTTCATCCGCGACACCGACTACGAGATCTACCAGCGGACCAAGTTCCGCATCATCGAGATTTCGTCGGCCCTCGCCGACATCCAGATGAAGAACTTGATGGATTCGCTGTACGCAGCGGGCCACCTGGACCACGTGGAGATCATTAACAAGTCGATCTTCGACTGGGACACGTACGTGCACTCGCCGTGCTTCTTCCTGGCACTGGAGGTGTTCGACAACTTTGCGCACGACGCCATCCGCTACGACCGGGCGACGCAGCTGCCGCAGCAGGGGGGCGTGATGATCGACGGCAACGGCGAGTTCCACAGCTACTACATGGCGCACCTGGACCCGGTTGCGTCGCGGTTCCTGCGCGTGCGACAGGCGGCGGCGCGCCGGCCGTTCCCCAGTCCGCTGGGGCCGCGGTTCCTGCGGGGCGTGAACACCCACTTACCCTTCCTCAAGCCGCACACGCAGCCGGAATACATCCCGACGCGGTTGATGCAGTTCTTCGACATCCTCCACACTTATTTCCCGGGCCACCGACTGGTGGCGAGTGATTTCAGCAGTCTGCCGGACGCGATCCCGGGGATCAATGCACCGGTTGTGCAGACGCGATACATGCGGCAGACTGTGCCAGTCACGTCACCATATGTACGTTTCCTTCTCTTATCTTCCTCCCTGACTCTATCTTCTTATTAACAATCCACAGGTCCAGCAAGGCTACTTCGATATCTTCTTCCCGACAGACTTCAACGTGATTGAAGACATGTACCGGGCCGTGACGGGCAAGCTGACACAGGTGTCGAGCCACGAGGACTTTATGCGGCGCTGGGCGTACATCGAGGACACGGAGACGCGGAGCGGAGAGAACCCGCTGTTGAGCTGGTACAAGAACGCCAGCATGTTGATGACTGTGTAATGTACATATATAGCTTTTACATCAACATTGATCTCCAGCGGACTTACATTCTATCTACCTCCTAGAAAAAGACACTCAAAAGAAAAAGAGACAATACAATCCATTCCTACCTACCTACCTAGCTCCCCCCTCCCATTAAGCTGCGCATCATACCTCAAATGACACTCCCTCTCCCGCCTCTGCAAATCCGCCAGCGCCCAAATCGCCGTCGCAGTCTCCCCCCGAGCCCTCACCTCGCGCGGCACCTCCACATAGAACCACACCCCGCCCGACACTCTATCCGAGAAGGTCGACGTCGACGTCACCCTGCCGCGGGAGATGGCGCGCATGATGGTGGCGATCAGGTCCAGCTCGCCGGAGACTCTCGCGCCGATGGGGACAAAGTACCACCAGCCCTTGTCGCGGGCGACTTCTGGCGCTGCCAGCGCGGCCACTAGGTCCAGCCCGTAGACGATGGTCAGGTCTGGGGTGACGTTGAGGGAGTCGATTGTGTGGTGCCATTGGATGGTGGGAGTGGTGGAGGTGGGAAGAGGGGACATGTTGGGTTTTGGGTGGATTTGGGGTCAGTTTGTTTGGGTTAGTATATTGTATCAATCTTATCTATTCGTGGGTGGTGGTGTAGGGAGAGAGGGATGAGGGAGTGTCTGTTCATCTATATTTATCTGTTCTCTCTGTCAACTGATTGATGTATATCATCTGTCGTCTCTTTCATGGGTGTCCATTGTCCATGCTAAAATCCTTCCCCAACAAAGACACGGCCTGATTGAGACCGAACAATGACCATCCAACTTCTTTCTTCCAAATCTGCTATAACCATTCACGTCACACAATGACCCAATCAACACTAGTCAACAAACCCAGAAACCCCTAAGTATTGTCCATACAGACAAACAAGCACTCTCCCCACCACACCCCAAACCCAGCGGAGATACTCCGACTTCTCGGCCACAAACACCAATCCAGACACCAGACGATCAACTGGATCAGAACGAATGAAGAACGGCTAAGTCGGCAGCTCTGCGCCTTCGGCAATCCAAATCCGACGGTGAGGGGAGGAAGCACTATCCCCCCTCGCTTCCCCACCCGCTTCGATCCTTCGCTTTGCCTATCTCGGTCTGGAGAGGAAGATTGCCGATAGACCGTGGGGGCGGTTGATTGGGTTTTGATACCACGAGGATTTGGGGTAGATTTTCTGGAGTAGTTTGATAGTGGATAGAGGAGTTGTTGTCCTATTTAATGGATGGGATTTCCAGGGACAAGCTCTGAGTCTGGTTCCCCGCGCCGCATCGATATTACATATCGCTATCGATCGGAATATCCCATCCCTCTACATAAACAGACTAATACACATTGATTTCGAGTATAGTATTGAAAATGGACTGGAAACAGACAGCCACCACAAGACGCCAGGCCCAACAAGCCGCCATTCCCCCCGCCTGGCGTCTCTCCCCAGCAACCCTAAAAGCCTCACGCAACACCAACACCACCCTCCAAACCATCCGCACCAGCGGCATCCTCACCCCACAAGAGCTGCAATGGACAGAAGTGTCGGAGATCCGGCCCCTCCTCGCCCGTCTAGCCACCCGTGACATCACCTCCGAACAGCTGACGCTCGCCTTTTGCAAGCGCGCTGCCCTCGCCCAGCAGCTGACGGGCTGTCTGACGGAGATTCTCTTCGACCGTGCGCTGGCGCAGGCTCGGGAGCGCGATGCGTATCTGCAGCGAACGGGGCGGTTGATGGGTCCGCTGCACGGGTTGCCGGTTTCGATTAAGGATCGGTTTGATGTTGAGGGGTTTGATACTACTGTTGGTGGGTCTCTGGATTTCCCCTCGATGATCAGATGGGATTGCTCACGACGAACAGGATGGGTAGGGCTGGTCGGTAAGCCAGCGGCGTCATCTAGCTCTATCGTGCGATTACTCGAGTCCATGGGCGCGGTGTTATATGTCAAGACGAACATCCCGCAGTCGTTGATGGTGCGTTCACATCCTGTTACCAGCCACTGTACCACCTTGCTAAGAACAATACAGATGTCCGACTCCTACAACCACGTCTTCGGCCAATCCCTCAACGGCCTCAACAACCAGCTCATCTCCGGCGGCAGCTCCGGCGGCGAGGGCGCCCTGGTCAGCGTCGGAGGAAGTGTCGTCGGCATCGGCACAGACATCGGCGGGTCGATCCGCATCCCTGCCAATCTGCAGGGTTTGTATTCCATCTGTCCGTCTACGGGGCGTGTCCCGTGGAACTGTTCCTTGTTAGCCTTCTCCCCATATATTACCTAGCGAGTGGTAACTGACAAACAACAGCATGCACCAACACTACATGGTCCCCCCAGTAGCAGGCCCAATGGCCCGCAACCTGGACACAGTCGAGCACTTCATGGAGAAAATGCTCGAGTCAAACCCATGGGATCTAGACCCGGGATGCGTCCCCATCCCATGGAGAAAGGACCTAGCGAGCGTCCGCGGCAGGAAACTCAAGCTAGGAATCATCTACGACGACGGGGTGGTACTTCCCCAGCCGCCCGTGACTCGCGCGTTGCGCGAGCTGGTGCAGAAGTTGAGAGATGCTGGACACGAAGGTATTTCCAACCCACGTGAAGAACAACATTGTAAGCAACCACGGCTAACTAGGTGAAATAAAAGTCATCGAATGGGACCTCTCACTGCACACCGAAGGCGCCAACCTCTGGTCCAAAGCCATCCTCGCCGACGGCGGCAAACACTGCCGTACGCTCTGCGATCTCGTCGACGAGCCTCTCATTGAAGGGATGGTCGTCGGAACGGAGCAAGACGAGCTCACCATGCCCGAGCGCGAAAAGGTACCCCCCTACACCCCACTATCCAATCCCAACCCAAAAAGATAAATCTGACCCGGAATCAACAGCTGGAGGCAACAAAATGGACCTTCCAAGAGCGCTTCCTCGCAAAATGGACCGCAAGCGGCGTCGACGCCCTCCTAATGCCCGTGACCCCCTGGGTAGGATATAAACCCAAGCAATGGGTGCAGAGCAAGCAGTGGCTGGGCTATACATCTATATGGAACTTCCTCAACTACGCAGCGATGACGATCCCTGTGGGAGCTGCCGATCCGGTTCTTGATAGGCCTGATGAGGGCTGGAAGAGCCATGTGCCCAGGAATGATGCGGATGCGTTCAATAAGGCGCAGTGTATGTCCCTCCCCCCTCCCCCCTCTCTCTATATCTCTTTCTTTGCTGTGTTTCAAATGGTGGGTGGGTACTAATAGATGGTAGACGATATAAACCTCGTAAAACACATGCCGGTCTGCGCACAAATCGTCAGCGGACGCTTCGGGGAGGAAAAAGCCGTGGCAGTAGCCAAGGTGATCGATCAGGTTATGGTTAGGGGGGAGAGCAGGCGTCCTTTGGAGAGGTTGTAACTAGATGTTGCATTGATTGGTTTATATAGTTAGTGGTTTGTTTAGCATGGTGTTTGATAGACGATTCACTGTCCATCTATCAATCTATCTATCGTTCTTATACATAGTTGATATATATGCGTTTTGGTATGATATGATATGAGACATTTGGATCTCTTATCTTGTTTTTATCTTTATCTCTCTCGTGTTTTGTTTGAATCTAGATGTTGAATATAGTAGTAGAAAGTGTCGTTCATTCAGTTGCGCATTCAACTTGGGAATCCCTGTTCGTGAGATTGATTATACTACATACACTATACCGCTGAATCGCCAGGGTATAGTGCTGTGTAGTGTAGACTCACAGAGGGGAACTCCGTCTATTTATCTACTTATCAGGGTATTTATCTTTCAGGAGATACTTGGGAATAGAGGGTCAGTATAAACACAGCAATACGATTAATCGCAGGCGATTAAAGCCAGAACAATAGGTATCACCCAGTCAATCATAGACCTGTGATCAATTTACAACTACACTCAACCCACAACACTGTCCAGTAATAAATGCCAACGGCCTAGAATGAATAACCTAGAGATAAAGAATGATAAATGCAGTAATAGTAATACCCTATACACATAATAATAAAACCGATAAGAGCAGTCAATCAACTAATACTTCCGCTGAAACGTGCAAGAACCTTTGGACAAACAAAAGAAAGGAAAAAAAGAAAAAGTAATAACAAAAGAAGAAAAGAAAGGTGGGGAAATGATAATCGCCACCCAGGTATCAACGGGTTTATCACGTTATTCGATTGTGATGACTTTCGTGGGCATGGTATGAAGTAGGGTATGGTATGAAGTAGGGTATGGGATGGTAAGGGGTGGGGTATGAAATGGCATGAGGAAAAATCAATCATGTGTAAAATGCACTCTTTTGGAAACTCTGGGGCGAAATATCGCCCATCTTGCTCTGCAGTTCGGGCTTCTTGGCATCGGCGGTCTCCGCCGCCACAGCGACGGGGTTGACAGGCCCGTGCGCCTCCTCGCCCGCCGTGATGGCCGCCGGCTTGCGCTGGATGGTCTCGAGGTAGGGACCCGGCAGGTAGCCGACGCGGCCGTCGCGGGCACGGCAGCGCCACCACTCCGAGGCGTTGCCCATGGGGTCGGACTTGCTTAGGACCGCCACGATCTCGCCCTTCTTGACGGCGAGGTCGATGCCCTGGCTGTCCTGCGACTCCGGGGTGTAGTCGTACACGACGCGGCAGAAGTCCAGCTTGGACGGGTCGACCTGGTTCTGGGAGAGGGGCTCGCCGTTGGGGCCCATCAGCTGCCGGCGCTGCTCTTCCTGCGAGCGCGCCAGAGTCTTGATGAGCTTGCTCATCAGGTAGGGGAGGCCGAACAGGGCCACGAGGAACATGAAGAACGGCTTCTTCGAGGGCCGGGGCGGGGCCGGGGACCCGTCCGGCAGGGTCGCGGGGGAAGCCCGCCCGGTCATAAAGGCCGCAAAGGCCGACGGCGTCAGGGCCGTCGCATCTGCCGGGGGAGGGCGACCGGTAATCTTGGCGATCAGGGTTCTAAACCATCGGATGATCGTGAAGATACCCAAGGCGGACCCTAGGGTGTTGCGGAGGTTGCCGAACTGTTCTGCGACCGACACCATCGCTGTATTTTAATCAGCACCAGCCACGAAGTCCATATAAGAAAAGAAAAACCCACCGAAAAACGAGCTGTGGGTGGCCATGTAGGTACTCTCCAGCATCTGCGCGAATCCACCAAACGCACCAACGATGCTCTCAATCATCTGGAAGGTCGCCTGGGTGTTCTGACCAAACGAGTTGGTCAGGCTGTTGGGATCGTTCGGGTCGCCAGGCATCCCGCCGCCATACATGCCGCCCATGCCGCCCATGCCGCCCATGCCGCCCATGCCACCCATCCCACCATACATACCGCCTCCGTAGCCCCCATAACCACCGCCGTACATGGACCCCATAGATCCAAGGCGCGAGTACGGGGACGAATAGCCGCCCATGCCACCGTAACCACCATAGGGACTGGTTCCCAGAGTCGACCCCATACCGGTTCCGAAACGCGAGGCGCCGTAAGGAGAGTAGTTCGAAGCTGTGCGATTCACGACCGAATTCAACGTGTCCGGACGATCAGGGAGAGAGGGACCGGCGACGGGGGAGGTGGTCGCGGTCGCGGTCGGAGCCGAGGTAGTGGAGACTGGGGGTATAGAGGTGGCAGAACCAGATGAATTTGACAACGCGGGACCTAAACAACCGGTCAGCGACATCCCGTATCATACAGTGGTTATGAACATACTTCCGGCAGCAGCACCGGCTCTCTCCCACGGTTTAGGTGGCGAAACCGACGCCATGGAGATGCGCAAGGCGTTGGGATCAGACTCGCATCGGAGTTGCACGAGCGGTCGGGATTTTTAAAGCCGAGTCAAATCTGGGGTAGTTTTGTAGAAAGGGACAGAGGGGGAACGAAAGAGAAAAAGAGGGAAAAGGAATAGAGAAGTGAAGGAGAAAGAGAGGGGTAAGGTGGAGAAGTCCCAATAGACCTGATGGAGAGAAGAAAGAAGAGAGAAGAGAGAAAAGAGGCAAATGGAATGAGCCGAAATGGGGAAATTGGGAAGTTTGGGGGAATTGCCGGAGGCGGTGGAGCCCGACAGTAAGGAGGATATCATGTGCCTGTTTACCGAGGCTCATCTGTCGGTTGATTATTCCTGACTAGATTCTATAACTATATTCCGAGGAAATCATATCAACTAATAAATAATGAGATAATATAAATGAGCAACTGATGTGAATGAACTATAGAGATTATAAAAAGTAAAGAAATCCAACGCCGTCAATGCAACTGGTTTTAACGCCATAAACACAGCATGTATCATCCGCAACTCCCTGTACAATCCAATCAATCAATCAGGCACTCATAGCTCATCTTGGACACCCTCATCCGACGATCGAGGTTTCTGGATTCGCCATGCGCGCGGGGGAACGGGGAGTCCCAGCCAGTAGTTCCAAAGCCGGTTGAACTCGAGAACGCCGAGCTCGAATCTAGTCTAGTCAGCATCGATCCCATCGTGGATGGATGGTAGAAGAGAAGAAAACTTACAGTGTCTTCGGAAGATACCACCACGACTTCAACACGTACATGTACGTGTCCCACACCACAGCAAACTCAGCCTTGACATCATCCCAAACGGTGTCGGTATCCCGACGCGGCGTCCGCTCCCACGGCATCTTCTCCGTCATATAGACGTAGTCGTCGTCGTCTTCCTCGTAGTAAAATGTCGACCCGCCGTCCTTGACCAGCCGTCTCGTCCGTTTACCACCGCCCTGTTCGCGGAGCGGCGACGCCGACCCGGCGGGCATGGCGAACACGCCGCCATCGCCGATCTCCATTGCGCGCTGGAAGCTCCTTACGGCAGCGAGACTGTGCGAGATGCGGGCAAGCGTGTTGACCAGCGCGACCAGCTCGATGCGGCGCAGGGGCGGGTTCTCGCCATTCTTGGTCTCGTCGTACTCGAAGAGGACCTTGAGCGCGGTGCCGTACCCGTTGACCTGGAGCTTGCCCCACAGGCGACACTTGTCGCAGCCGACGCAGTCCATCAGGCGGCTGACGTTGCGGAAGCGGTTGCGGAAGTCCTCCTTGAGGCCGGCGGCGCTGGGGTCCTGGAACATGAGGTTCTCGTCGAAGATCTGCGGGCGGTCGGCGAGCACGGTCGTCAGTTGGGAGACCTTGTCGCGGGTCTCGGCGTTCTGGACGGGGTCGCTGTTGCAGAAGGTGTAGGTTTCGAGGTGCTTGCGGAGCTTGGCCACGGCGCGCGAGACGAGCGCGTAGTTGAAGTAGAGGTTGGAGATGCGCTCGGGGTGGTCGTGTAGCCGGTCCTTGAAACACTGGAGGTTCGGGTGCCACTGGCCTGTCGTCTGGTTGAAGTAGTCCCAGCAGAGATGCGTCGTGATGGACGCGTGCATCCCGCTGATGACACGGTGAAAGACCCGCTTCTCCAGGCACTCGTCGTCGAGCGGGGGGCCATCGGGCCGCCTCATCTCCTGCTGGATGACGTTGCGGAAGTCGTTGACGGCCTGGAGGCCGCCGCCTTGGAGACCGCCGCCGCCCAGCTGCGAAGCGCCCGGGTTGGGGGACAGATCCATCTCAGCCGTCGGCTTCAGGAAACAGTTCTCGCGGTAGATAGCGTCCCAGACCTGGCGGGCGCCCTGTCCCATGTACCCGGTGAAACGCTCGGGGTTATCAACCAGACTGACGTAGTCACCCTTGCCGCTAGACCCCTCGTCCTCAGGCACGCAGTAATCCCGCTCATCACACTCGTCATCATACTCCAGCACGCAGCTCTCGCCGACATTTTCGCCCAGCATGCCCTGGAGCGGGCGATCGCGCGGCCGTTCGCGCTGTTGCCGGCGGCCCGGGTGACCCGCCTTGGGGCCCTCGAGCTTGCTGAGCTCCTCGGAGCGCCACGTGGGCGGAATATCCTCTTCGTCGTCGATGGTGTTCACAGCGCATGCGATGTTGCCACACATGCTGTTGGCGTCGGACCAGAAGGGACATTCTTTGTTGAAGAGGTTGAGGCGGTAGTAGGAAAAGAAATCGGTTTCCTGGGTGAGGCCTTGGAGGAGGGAGTAGACGTGGTCGTTGAGTGTGTCGACTGTGGCGTAGGAGACGCAGGCGTCGGAGATGGTGGCGGAGGGGTCGAACTGAGAAATTAGCTGCTGTCTTCAATGTCGCTATTTCACGTAATTGGACTTAAGCCCTTCTAGATCGAAATAATTAAGCAAAAACTCACCGCGCAAGAGTCATGACTGTTGACATCAGACGAGTCGTCAGAGCTTCCAGCCAGAGAAAGCCCAGACAAGGCGCACACGGCCAGATAAAAGATTTTGACCGCGGAGCGCATCTTCAGCGCTACCTCGACGGATTGCAGATCGAAGGGAAAGAATTCTAATACAGGCACAAATGGATAATGGGTATATTCAATCGCGCATGGAATGAGAAGTGTAGTACTATGTATGAAGGTAGCAGGGGACGTCCTTCACATGGACTCGAAGTGGGCCTCTAGAAGATCAAGACAGATAGACGATTCGCGATCGACCAACAATTCCAACGGAATCAAACCAATGTATAAGAATCAAAAATGGAAATAAAAACCGCTAATGCTTCAAATCACAAAGCGACTCTAGTTTTCTTCCAAATATAACAATTGACAAAGCGGAGTCAAGAGGAGATGACTGAAGTTGACAAGCTGTCCCTTCAAGGTGGCGCAGAACCCGATCGATTATTGCTTATTTGTTCGGAATTCACAGGTCTGATTAGTGAGAGACCGTTCGATCCGCGGATCCACCTGGGCTGATGCCAAGACTGTTCTTCTTATTGACACTTTCTCAATAACCGATGACCGATGATTGGCAATTATTGTTTGGGTTAGTATTGACATGGCAGGAGTATGAGAATGACAGGGAGTAGGTCAAGTGGTCTGATGAACCCATTCCATCGTTCCCATCCGAGTCGTACGAGTTGTGCCTTACATGAAATACTACATAGTATGGAGGTATATAAGACACTAGTGCTAATAGCTGACCAGGATGCAGTGCCATCGCAGGATATACCCTATATAGTATATGGTCGTGATGGTTGACATGCTACTGCTGACGAGAGATGCGGTCGGTTCGTTTACAACTACAATAAAGACCTGATGCTCAAGGAAATGATCGAGCAATCCATTGATGGGTGATTGCCTCGAAGTATTATTTCCTCGAAGATGATACAAAAACCCCAACAACATGAAGTAACATGACAAAGAGCATGAACAACATGAGATAATAATAAAACATCCATGGTAACTCCTATCCCTCAAACTCCCCAAAGCCATTGACAATTTCAGACCATCCTCCGTGTTCCCCATGGTATCTTCCCAAAAAATAATCAAAATCAATCCGAATAATCATAATCTGGTCATAATCAAATCATAATCAAACAAATTCGAGTCAAATTCCACCAACGCCATTCCTTTTCCCAGACCATGCATGCCCGACCGGGATGCACCGCATCCACTACAGGACAGCATGGCCCAACCAACCCAACCTAGGCAGTGTCGCGGCGGTTGCGACGGCGCTGGAACGCCTTTCGGATCGAGACAAACGGCTTCGGAAGCGGGGTGTTGTAAAAAGGATCATTCTTAAAATCCTCATCGGTGAATCTCTGCCCATAAAATCAGCAAACCAGTCTAACACCATCAAGTGACGAATGACTTACCGCACAAGGAATGCGCATGAAGTTGCCATAGTCGTTGACCATATTGGGGCCTTCCTCGTAGTCGTACGAGTGACCGTTGTCGTCCGTGTGGCCAGGAGGGTAGTAAGCCACCCCGTCGAGTGGGCGGTGGCTGTCAATGCAGTCGCGGATCTTCTCGTGAGGCGTGGCGCGGAGGGCCGCGGCGTTGGATTCCTTCAAAGCGTCGACGGGACTCAGCTTGCCGTGTCGGTTCTTGTCGGAGCATGCTGCATCGTAGGGTCCTTCATGATGGTACTGGAAGACACCCGCGTCATCAAGACGATCGATGACGTCGATGCTCGTCAATGCCCGTCGATGTCTGCTGTGACGAGGAGCCCGGCGGGAGGGCTGTTGGTAGTAGCTTGGCGGGTCACGTCGCCTTCTGGGCTCCATCGAATACTGGAGCTGCCCGTCGAAGTAGGGCGATGGAAGGGACGTGGACCGCTGGTGAGCAAGGGTGCGTCGAGATGGCGATGGCGACAGGAATCGCTGGTATGGGTTGTGACTCTCCATCTGATGCCCCATGCTGTATGGGGGAGGAGGATAAGATGGATACGAAGCCATCGAGTGTGAATTTGAGGTTGCTGCCATGAGGACGAGATGAAAGATGACAGTTGAGAGAAAAAGAGGGTGAGTGTTGAGGTGAAGAAGGTGGCTAAATAGTATGCCCCTCCTATATCAATATATGTAGGAAGTTGATAGTACCGCAAGACTATTGGGTCCTGGCGTTTTCCAGATAATCGGTCTGGGTCGAAAGTGGGGCGATCAGAGATGGTTGACTAGTATATGATAGTATATAGCTATAAGCGAAGTGGTTTGAGATGAATGTTGCGAAAATCTTCAGATGAGGGCAGATGCAGCAGAGGTGAGATATAGAAGGAAGAGATGGGAGAGAAGGAAGATATGGTAAATACGGAAGATGCGGAAGAGAAGGAAGAAGAGAAGAGAAGAGAAGCGAAAGGAGAGGGAAGAAAGTCTAAGTATGGGGAGATCCGAACGGATCCAGGTCCGACGAAGCTGATCATGATGCGGTGATTGAGACTTATCGAGAAGGACTTAAACGAGCGAATGACCCAAGATGCACGTATGGATGGATCTATGTATGGCCACCGGTGACGTGACGACTTGCGTGTGAGATGATGTATGATGCGTATGATCGGCCTTCCCATCGCCCTTACAATCCGGGGCTTATCGATAAACGTTACCGGTCATTTACATATATTACTGCTTCTTTCCATTACTCCTTCTTCTTTTCTTTAGACTCGGTCTAGAATCTACTGCATTTCCCCTCCCATCCGGTCCTCCATCGAATCCCTGTGGTTCCTGAATCTTTCTCCTGGTGCCTGACCCATTACACAGGTCAAGGGACACACCTGGTACAGAGAAAAGAAAACAATCCCAGTAGACTGTGGAATCAGTGGACTCCAGTGTGGTGGACCAGTCTGTTGCGTCACCCGCCGATCCCGATAGTCCCGATGGACGAAGCGAATCTGCTTCGTCGGTCGTGACCACTTGACTTTCTCGCAGATGATCGTCTGTGGGATAGGTAATAGGCATACATAGGACACCCTCATGGCGGTCTGTGCCTTAGAGAATAGAAGATTCCAGTGGCAGACTAGCCACGGAAAAAAAAACTTAACCTTATTGCTAGCTAGTCTGGGTAACCCGCACAGAACTATCCAGTCGAATCCAAAAACACCAAGTGTCACGGTCAGCCGGGCATTTCGCTAGCCGGGGCTCGCTGGCCGAAGCAGACAATGCGGCTCCCACCGGTGGTTTCTCAATATTCCTAGATTACTTCGCCCGAATGCCAGGTTCATCATGGTGGGTAACACCGCTGCGGAGCTGTCGGGATGTCGAGTCTCTCGGGTTGATTGATGGCCATACGTCATGGACAGCCTTAGGCACGGAGTTATGAACTTTATCCATGATTCATGTTGTACTTTACTCAGCCACGAGAATCGAATGGAATCCACGTGAGTTATACACTTACCTAAATATATGACTGATGGCAAAATGACACCAATATTACGATGGTTCTAATACTCCATTCAAAGACTATCGGTGTACCACTTTTGGTCGCAGAAGATAATTGATGCGGCTGTCATATAATAGTCTGCACGGGGAGGCCTTCATGCACTCTGACTCTCCACTGCGGTCTCGTTCAAATAAATGATCGATCAGCTGTCATCTGTCTGCCCTGTGCGTACTTCGGCTGCTTGGCGGGTTGTATTGAGAATACCGAATACCATCAATCCACTGAAGAGTCAACTATGCATGGTTAGGCTCTCTTGGAATGTGGAAAAAATGGTCTTTTATGTTTTTAGAATTCTTGATATATTCTTCCAGTAACTACCAAGTACTGACAGCCTGTCCTGCTTTTCTCGAGGACTAACTGCCATGCAATATGCGTGGATGTAGAGTACAGTATTAATCAGGTCATGGGACTGTCAATCCGTCAGTAAAATACACTAGTAACATCACAGCCCGTCGCGCTCAGTCGCGTCTGGTCAGATCTGCTCGAACCCCAACATCTGGCGAGGTCAAGCCGGTCAGATCATCATGTCAGATCGGCAAATCCCATCAGTAACCCTTGTGAGTTGAGTCAATCCCACAATTCCATACGACCCAACTAATTCCCTTCCTAGACAGACCTCCAATCCTTCCAAGCCAAACACTTTCCCGGTAGCGAACCACCCGCTGCATTCACCCCCCTAGAACCCGCCGTGGTCGACGAATCTACCTATAATGATGATGAGGAAGATCTGGGCTACTACCCCGATGGGGTGAAACGCACTCTCACCGACGAGCAGATCGAAATCTTCAGACACAGTGAAATTCATGCGCTGCTGCGGGAAAGACAGCTGAGGGAGGAGAACCGATCGGAGGACGAGGGAGAGGTCGCTGATCTGCACGAACCGGCTCACAGTGCTGCAGAGGGGAAACCAGCTAGTGTTGCTGTCAGTGAGGTCGCTGCGAATAATCGACCTCAGGCTACTACAGACACCGCGTTAGATTATGACGAGCAGCCTATTGCCCCTACCGGCGTCAAGAGAGGACTCCCGGCGGGCCATAACCCGCGATATACCGGTCGCAGAATCATTTCGTATGATGATTGATCGTCGGAACGACTGAAACGAAGGATATCCATCTTCCAGTTTTCTGACAACCCCCAACAGGGCACCTCAAGTCCAAACAAACACGCGGTAAGTAGAAGCAGTTCGTTGCCACCACTTGCCATCACCATCTATCCATTCCATGATGAGAACATATAGTCATCCTTAGTCGGAGCGCCATACCATCCTTCTCTTGATGTGTAAGGCTATGACGACTTTAATCTTCTCTCTGAATCATGCCATCATCCCTGTTATATTTCGTGCATCCGCTTGGGTGGTATCCATGCTAATATTATTGGAATAGTCTAGCATGCGACCCCGCTTACGCATGGCGACATGTTCACTCAAGAAGCTTCGTCTCTACCTGTGGCCCATCAGCGCTCATGCTACCCTGATAGAACGTAGCATACACCACCACTTTTGACTAGAAGCAGCCTGGTAATAGGAGCGGCACAATCAGTCACAACGGCTTGTCCACTGAGAGGCGGCAGAATGAGAGGACGCCAAGATAGCAAGTGGGAATTCCCCGCGTCGTGATCGTCGCACAAGATGGTCATCTTGTCAACAAGCAACGTTCATTCATGCGGCAGATGAATGGACTCGGCAATACCAGAATACCAGATCTATATTTTGTTTGATAGATCAATGGAAATTCACCAATTGCTTAATATCATCGAATGACAAGCTAGCTAGCCTAGCTAATCTATCCTGGGACTTTCCCGTGCTCCATCTTCAATCCACTCGATCAATTCTCCATCAATCATGTGTACCGTATAGATTGTAAATCTACAAGATAAACGGATTTCTTGCCCGATAAAAACCCTACAGAACTACACTATCTCCAACGGGCTCAATTCCGCTTTACCCTCCGATGTCTCGCATGGACCGCTGATCTACCCCTCCCAGCTGCATGATTATAGCTCCTTGCCGCCATAGCCATCTTGATAAGCAAACAAGGGTATAAGACGACTACCCCGGAGCCATCAGCCGTGTCTTTCGTAGACTTCACTTCCATAATTGCATCGTAAAATGGACGCGGAGGCAAACCCAGGAAGCACAGCCCAACATGCAGAATACACACCCACCGACAGAGATGGAGGGCGCCCCGACCAGAAGTCTGCGGGGAAAGTCAAGGGCAAACTCATCAGCACGAACTTTGCAGTCATGGTTGCAGGAATGAACGGTTAGCTTCATCATCCTGTCCAACGTAGCTATTCAATATGGTCCATCGATTTACGGTGGCTAATTCGATTGACCAGACGCCGCCGTCGGGGTCCTCATCCCCTACCTCCAACCCTCCTACGGCATCACCCTCCTCCAAGTCTCCTTCATCTACCTCATCAACTTCGCCGGCTGGCTCTTCGGCTCCTTCGCCAACATCCACATCTGCGCGCGGGCAGGCACAGGAGGCACGATGGTGCTCGGCGCATCCGTGCAATGCATCGGGTACGCGCTCATGTTCTGGAAGCCTCCATTTCCCATCTTCCTATCGGCCTTCTTCTTCACGGGGATTGGGGTATCCCTGCAAGACGCGCAGGCGAACTCGTTCACCATCACAGTGCAAAACTGCCACCGGTGGCTGGGCATCTTGCATGCTGTGTACGGGGTAGGCACTATCCTTGCGCCGCTGGTGGCGAACACTATTGCGGCGCGCACGCCTGCTTGGAATGTGTATTACCTGGTGACGCTTGTGCTGGGGGTTACCAATGTTTCGCTACTGGCGTGGACGTTCCGGCGGGGTCTGTTCCAGCCGAATGTGGCGAATGCGAAGGAGTTGGCGGGGGGTCAGCTGAGAGAGACGGTGTCTAATAAGGCTGTGTGGATCATGAACGGGTTTTTCTTTCTTTATGTTGGGGCGGAGGTTACTTCTGGTGGTGGGCACATACTCCTACTCTCTACCATCATCACTATGTGACAGCTACTGACGATAGTAGGCTGGCTCTCGCAGTTCCTCATCTCCGTCCGCCACGGAGACCCCAAACAGGTGGGCTACATCGCATCGGTGTACTGGGCTGGCTTTACGGCTGGTCGGGTGGTGCTGGCTGATATCACACACCAGCTGGGAGAGCGTCGCATGGTGTTTTTGTATATTGTGTTGGCGCTGGTGATGCAAATTTTGTTTTGGCTGGTGCCGAATATCTTGGCTAATGCGATTACGATATGTCTTTTCGGTGGGTTTTCCGGATAAACCCATATTTTATCCCCATCAAAGAGAGAGAGAGAGAGAGAACTGACTATAATAGGATTCATCATCGGCCCATTCTACCCCGTCGGGTTATACGTTCTGACCGAGGTGATTCCACCGGACCTTCACATCGGTGCACTCGGTAAGTCAATCCACTCTTACTCTCTTTGTTCGTTTAAATACTCATAATATAGGGTTCTGCGCCAGTCTGGGCTCGGCCGGATCGGCAGCATTTCCATTCTTGACGGGGGCCATTGCGTCGCAGGTGGGGGTGCAGGTGTTGCCCCCGATTATAATGGGGCTCGTGATTGGGATGGGAGTGTTCTGGGCCATGATGCCAAAGAGGCTTATGATTTAGCCCTTATTCTTTCTTCTTCCCTATTGACATATATCGGGATGAGTGGTTGAGGGTGAGTGGATACCGGTCTGGACAGTTCTTTGATACCCGGATCGGGAATCAATAGCCCTAACTAGATCAAGACAATATATGCCTTCTAACGCGCCCGATCAATCAAACAATAACTTGCAAAAGTTGCATATTCTTCTTTTTCAACTCACGCCAACGGCTGCTGTGCAGCAGTCTACTGCAGCAGTGTACAGAGTACAGCATGGGACGACCCTCACAACCCACAGCATCCCCCCAACTCATCCTCTGCCTCATCTTCTCCGCCATCCTCGTCCTCCTCCTAACCCTCATCCTCGTCTCCCCCTTCAACCACCTCTTTCCTCTCATCCCCCCAGCATACTACCTCACCCCATCCTCCTCAGTCTCAACCTGGTCCCACCCCGACAGAAAACACAGTCGAATCTTCACCGAAAACGACGCGCTCTTCTTCCACGACCCTGCAACCAACACCCACGAATCTCACAAAACATGGGAAGAGATACTCATGCCCCCCAGCGGAGGGGGCATCCTCGCCCTGCATCCCCCGGGATCAGACAAAGAGGTTAACAAAGATGAGGATATGATCATCTCCTACGGCATCTCCATGTTCCACCAACTCCACTGCCTGATCGCCCTCCGCGGAGTCATCTTCCCCGAGACGTCGCACAAGCAGCACAATTCAACGTCCAAGGCGCATTCGGGCGATCATGGCCAGGATAGGTGGCATTGGGCGCATTGTTTTGATTATATAGCGCAGGTATCTTTCTTTCCCGTTTCTTTATTATTTCCTTTTTTGCTTTCTTCTCTACTACTTTCCTTCTTCCCATCTTGAGACTATCCCACAATGCTGACAGTGTAAAAATGAAGGCAATAATCTGCGCCGCAGACGACACCATCGAAACTCCCAAAAAGACCACCAACAAATACGGCAAACCCATCTATCACATCGACGGGGTGGGCGCCACCCACCAATGTCGGGACTCGAAGCGGCTGTGGGAGGTGTCGGTGAAGAGTCTGGAGACGAAGGTGGATATGCGGGCTTGGAGGGAGGAGGCAGGGGTTGGGGTGAGGGAGTTCTTTGGGGGGGGTTATTCCGGGGGGAGTGATGATGGTGATGATGATGATGGTGGGGTGCCGGGGGTTTATACGAAGGGGATGGTATAGTCTATATATTGATTTATATATAAAAAATATATAGATTGTATGTATTGATTTCAATGGTACTTACATAGATACACATTTGGACTATACATCCTACACCAGTAACTTATATACAAACATCCCAACCCAACAAACCAACCTCACAACACCCCCCCCCCAAAAAAAAAGAAACAAAAAAGAAAGATCAATGACACCCCACCCCCAAAGCCTTCAACCTCCAATAATTCCACGGCAAAGGCGCCGCAAACCCAGCCGCCATACTAACCGCCGCCTTGCCCCAAAACGCCCAATCCGCCACATCAACGACACCCCCGGTCAAATGCCAATCGACGGCATTCTGCACGCTCTCCATAGCCAGCATGGACACGAGGCTCATCCCCGCTGCGGTGCGGACCGCGTGGCGGAGGGGCAGGGCGTCTTTGCCGTAGGCTAGAAGCACGGTTTCTAGGGTTAGGGAGGTGAGGAGGCCTGTCGTCACTTTTTTTCATCACAACCGTCCTTGTTAGTATGTTGGTTTGGGCGAAGAGAGGAGGGGAAGGCGTACTGGATACGCCCATCATTAGAGGCATTCCCCAGTCTGGGGCGTACGCTTGAAGGGTCCACAGGGCGGTGAAGTCGCCTGTGGTGCAGCCGATGAGACACCGGAGGGTGTTGATCGCTGAGCGAGACCATGTGTGGCGGCAGGTCCAGAAGGTGAGGGTTGTTGCTGGTGGCGGTTGGGGTTTGTTTGGCTGAGTGGTGCATTTGGGTTTGATAGTGTTCAGAGGTATGTATGGGGTTTTCCAGAGATGTGGTGTAGTAGGTCTTGGGGTTGGTCGCAGGTTGTAAGTGCAGAGAGTGTGGGGGTTGGGTTTAAGGCGATTCATTTTAAAATATTTACACTTATTTGATGAAAGAAGAAGAAAGAATACAATGAAATGGAATGAAGAGAGAAAATGGAATAATGGAATCTTTATGTATAACTAAACCACGCGAAAACCGCGCAGTGAGTCAGCATCCCTCCCTGCGTTCCCCTTCTCGATGGTAAAACATCAACCGCCAAGTCAGACAGCACACCCTCAATAATGAACTATACCAAGCTGCTCTCCAGATCCATCGCTTCTTTAAATGCTCCCTCCAAGGCTTCCGCCTCCGTAGATGGCAATGGTACACACGGTCGTCGCGGCTGCGCTCCATATCCCCGATAGCTCTGCAGCGCACTTTTAACCGCCACGAACCCTCCCTTAATGGCCAGCCAGTCGGCGCGGGCCACCACCGCCTGCGCCCGCTGCGACTCGAATACCTCTCCTTTCAGGTGCAGTGCCATGACCTGCACGCACGACCGCGGGATGAGGTTGGCGATGCCGCCGATGATGCCCGCGCCGCCCACGATGAGCGCCGGCAGCGTGAAGTCGGCGGACCCGCCGAACGTCAAGAAATCCTGAGGTGCCTGAGCGGCGATGCGCGCCAGCTTGCCCGTGTTGCCGCAGGTCAACTTGACGCCCACGATGTTGGGGTGCTGCGCCAGCGCGAGGATGTCGTCCGAGCTGAGGTCCAGCCCCGACGATGCCCCCGGGAAGTTGTAGATGAGCAGCGGGATGGGCGAGGCGTCGGCGACCGCCCGGAAGTGGTCGAGCATTGCCTCCGTCGAGACCAGCCCCTTGTAGTAGCTGGGGGGCAGCACCAGCGTGTAGTCGCCGCCGGCCTCGGCGGCGTCCTTGCACAGGCGGATGGTCTCGCGCGTCGAGGCGGCGCCCGTGCCGACGATCAGTGGCATCGTGGGATTATGAGCGTCGAGGGCGCGGCGCGTGGCTGCTGTGATGGCGTTGCGCTCCTCGCGATCTAGATGCACGGCCTCGCCGTTGCTGCCTTGCACGACTAACCCCGCGACGCCTGACTGGGCGAGGTAGGCGGCGTGCTTCTCGGTGGTGGGGATGTCCACATCCTCATCTGGACCGTCAAAGAAGGCGACGGTGGGGACGTAGATGCCACGAATGAGACGTCGAGTAGGGGAAGACATCTCGAAAGCTGGGTTACAAGGGAGTATAGAATGGAGTGTATATGGGTTGAGTAGATGAGGGGAGAATGAACGTAGTAGCGTCGACAATTGAGGGGAAACCGGGGTTTAAATCAGCAACAGGATCCCCTGTGAAGGACCGGAGGGAAATGCGGAGCCCGACTGGAGACAGAGTCCTATTCCATGGATATCAATGGATTCATGGGTTGATATGAATAGTCCAGTTAAAGCTGTTTGACCTGCCTATGATAGCCCACGATTTGTTTTACCCCCACGTACCCCACAGTGTGAGGAGTTGCTCCGATGGACATTTCTGAACCCCCACGTTCTGCTGGATTGGGAAGGCCAATAATAGGCAGAATATTAGATGGTCCATCTGGCCAGAGTGAAGCCGAAGTTGAAGTCGAAGTGAGGGTTGAAGCTGGATTGGATTGATGGTTATATTGGGGTCATTGGAGTTCTATCCGCCTTGATAGTTGATCCAGGCCATAAGGGGATAGAAGGGTAACTACCATATCATATTCAAAACGGTAGACATTCCAGGTAGAATACCAGGGAGCCATTCAATGGGTACTGAAGTGAAGTTATTCAAGATCAAGAGTTGAGACAATAAAGAATAAGAAGAAAGATGGAGATGACCATACCATACACCCAACTCCCCCCTTTCCCCCGTAAAATACCCCGGAATACTGTAAATTACACAACGAGGCACCTCCGCCTCCAAAATCCTCTCCTCCCTTATTGACGACGACGACAATGAAGAGAATCAATCTCGTCCCATGAATGAATAGCTATACAACAATTGACATGATTTCATCCTATCCAATCTATTGCTCCTATCCCCCAGCCATGTCCTCCTAAATTTTAATCCATGACCACCATTGCCGTCATGGCCGTCCGCTCGAGGTCGTCATTGCGCGTCTCGGAGCGACGAGATCCTCAGCCTGTCCAGACTCAACCTCGACAGACTGTCTCGCTGGATGAGAATGGAGATGCTCGTCCGCCTCCCTCTAAGCGACCGCGATTGCATCCTCCGCGTGGACGGAGGAGTTCGTCCGACCACCTGGACGCAACCATCGACCATCCCCTGACCCCCTCGTCGCGCCCCTCCCCAGCCAAGATCGTCAAGCAACAAACATTACGGCGATATTTTCACCAAAAACCACAGCAGAACCATACCTCTTCTATACCGCCCCTACATCTCGACGGGGGGAGCGAATCGCCCGATCCGCTTCACACCGACCCTCCCGCGAATGCGCCGTCTCCCGCCCCTGCGTCCACATCCACCCCGACGTCCTCCGCCCGTCCTCAACCAGAGCCCGCAGAGTCTCACCCCACCACCGCCTCTCCTTCTGCAGCGACGCCGTCTACAACCCCCTCCAAGGATCTCTCCGCCAAGTCCGCCGTGCCTGAACAGCGTCGTAGCCTCCGCTCCCATGATGGGGGTGCCCGGCCCCGGAGCGAGCTTGCCTTATACTTTCCCAACTACGAACAGCTGCTCAGCTTCGAGACTCCGAAGACGGGTATAACACCTCAACTCTGCCCTTCAGGTTACTTTACAACATTCTAACGGTCGGAACTAGATCTTCTCAACCCCCACACTTCCATCAAAGTGATCGATGACCTCTCGGAGCCTCCGATCCTGTCCGACGAATCCGCGGACGCACTGCCGTTCGGGAATCCCTTGGCGGAGTTACACGAGTGCGAAACAATCACACTGGCATTGAGTCCGGAGGAGCAGACCAAGGAACCCTCCAAGGAAGCAGCCCTGGAGCCCACGGAACAAACAAACACTGGGAATGAAGAGCCAGAAGACCCCCTCGACGACGCTGTCTACTTCCGCGCCCACCGTCGTCACGAACGCCAAGAGAAACAGCTCCGTAACATCGAGCGCGAGCGAGCCCAGCATGAAAAGCAACAGCTGGATCGGCTGCTGGACGAGCTGCGCAGCCACGAGTGGCTGCGTGTCATGGGCATCACGGGCCACGTGACCGACGCCGAGAAGAGACACTACGAGTCCAAGCGCGACCTCTTCGTGAGCGAGCTATCGGCCCTCATCCAGAAGTTCAAGATCTGGAAGCAAGAAGAAAAGCGTCGCAAGCTGGAGCGCGAGCAGAAACCAAGGACTGCCGCCAACCACGCCGACGCGGACGCCATTCCGCAGTCCTCGCCGAAGGGCGGCGCGTCCGACGATCTAGACAACGACCATGGCAACGACAAGGTAGCTCCGACGCCCACCGTGTCCGATGCCCCTAGCTACACCGAACCGCTGGATCCCAACGACGTCGACGCCTGCGCCGCCCGCCAACTCCACCAAGAAGCAGCCCGCTCCGCGACGACAGCGCCGGCGTCTTCGCGCGGACGAGCCCCCAAGTCATCCCGCAGGAAAACCTCCCCTGTCCCAGTCTCTTCCTCCTCCCAGCCTCGAAAAGAAACCCCCAAAGCACAACCACCGCCCCCACCCCCACCACCTTCAAGCCCCCCACCAGACCCCAACCGCCCCTTCACCTCCTTCTTCAGCAAGCCACACCTCCGCGAGGCAGCCCTCTCACTACACCGCACAGGCGGACGACGAACGCGACTCGCCTTCGGCCAGCCCCTCCCAGAGATGGAGATGGGGGAGTTTGAATTACCAGCGGAGATCCTCACGCCGGAAGCAATCGACTCTTGTCGACGGGAAAGGCGGCGAAGGAAGAGGGCTAATCGGGGGTGATTTTCTTTTTTTCTTCTTCTATCTATTCTTCCTCTTACTCTTTAACTTGTCTTCTTCTTTTCTTTTTCTTTTCATCTTCTTTCTTCTCATTTTATTGATATTATTATCATCATCCTCGGTTTGGGATAGAAGGAGCGAAACGGTATGGGTGTTTGTTTTGTTACTGGGATGGCGGAATGGATTGCTACTTTCTTACTTTCTTATCTTATTCTCTGACTACTTTCTTCCTTCATTCTTCCATTCTCCATTGTATATCATTAAGGGTGTCATCACCATTATCCACTTGGCAATCAATCAACGAGCATTCTGTTCGACTTACTTACTCTTTGGAATCCTTTAGGACAATTAATCAATTACACAAGTCAAGTCCAGCGTCGCCGGTTCAAATTTTTACAACAGACTTGGAATAAGTCAAGGTATATACATCGATCCACGCTCCGTCAATCTATAGATGCAAGCCTCTACACCGAGTAAAGCAGAACCAACCTACCGACCTATATGTGGATACTTATATACCAATCTTGATAATACACAGGTGGTCGGTAGATAGAATGCAGACTGGCTGCGCTGTTGATGGCTCGCGTAATACAGTTAAGCTTTATTCTGTACTTCGCGACATAACTAGGTTAGTAAATACCTGGTAAACTGACGCTGATAGATGCTTCGGCTTCATGGTGCGATCATAGCGAAGTATTGTATGTAGGTCAATATTGGCGTGAGATCTCTATGAAGAAACGGAAGAGAAGGACGGAGATATAAGGCAAGGACTCCCAAAAGGTGAAAACGTAAAATGGATAGTGTAAATATATGGTAGGTATCTCATTATATGCAGCTAATATCGTCGTCATCCGTAACAGACTATGTTCCAAATGCAAGTGCAAATGCAGATGTAAATGCAGCCAGCCGCTAGCTTAACAGCTCTAGTCTAAAGAAAAGGAAAGAAAGAGAGAGAGAAAAAAACCCGGAAACGCCATTGACAAAGGTATGAACAAATATATACAAGACAAAAACCATTTAAGCATTATTCGCGCACGAGAAACTCGAGCTGCCGGGGTCGTCGTGGATGGCTGTTCCTGAAGCGTAGAGTCCGAGGACGCACTGTCATTTTCATTAGCTATCTGCCACAACCCCTTTGTCTATCAACCGAAGGATGAAGGAAGAGAGATAACATACCAGACAAATCCCGATTACAATATTGCCGATATTCACAATCATCAAGAAGATCTTCTTAGGCGACGAAAACAGCTTCCCCCAGTTCAAGAACAGCCAGAAGATGCCGCTGAGGCCAAAGGTGAACCAACTGGCGAACAGCGCGGTGATAAGACTGAGGAGGGTGCTGAAGACGGGAATCGCCTCAGCGATGATCCAGGCGATGATCCAAAGGCCGAGAGCGATTCCTGCCCACGAGCCGGCGGCGACCCAGTCGCGCTTGTGGATGCGGTCCGTGCCGCGGAAGACGCGCGTGTAGACGTACTTGGAGGCGATGTGGCCGTAGATGACGCCCGCGATGATGATGGTCGGGAGGGCGATGCCGAACGCGACCTTGGAGACGATGGGGCTGGCGGATCCCAGGGCCGGCGAGGCCACGTCTGCGCCGCCGAAGCGGTAGATGACGACCGCGGCGATCAGGTACAGCGAGATGTCGATGCCCTGGAGCAGGCAGAGGGCTTTGGGGAAGTCGCGCGGGTCTTTGAGCTCGGCGGCGAGGCCGAAGAAGGCGGCGTGGCCGCAGAAGGAGAAGACGATGTTGCAGACGGCTGCGAATCCGTGGACGAGGTCTGTGTCGACGACGGCGAGGACTTCCTTGCCGGGGTGGGAGATACCGACACCAATCATGGTGATGACCACTGCGGTCAGGATGCTGATGAATGAGACGAGCGACAGCCAGGACATCTCGGCGAGCGTGCGCGGGAGAGACAGGGCGAACGAGACGACCATGCCGATGACGCCGAAGACGATTGAGCAAGTGCCGTGGTCGGTGATCGCGTTCATGGCGATAGTGAACGTCAGCAGGTGGCTGGCCATGACGAACACCATGAAGATGATCTGGGCCGCGCCGAGCAGTTCGCGGCCAAATCGCCCCGCGAGCACCTCCCCTGCATCGGCCATGTTGGAGATCTGCGGGTATGCCCATTTGAATTGTCCGATGATGTATCCCGTATACGTTGCCAGAAGTCCCAGGCAGACTAAGATGATGACCGCACTATCTGATGGTTAGCACAATGGTCACTTGCGCGTCGCGAAGGATCGACGTACGGAACCAGACCCAGCCCGGCGACCGCGGCGGGCAACGACAGGACACCGAGGGAGACCGTTTCGGCCACCATCAGCAAGCCACATTGCCTGTGAAAGAACAAGACGAGCATCAGCAGTTATTCCCTTTCGTATTTCATGGAGTCGATACGTACCACCACTTCAAAGTCTTGTATTTGATCTCCGCATGTTCTTCGTCACCAAATGCGTCTTGCATGGACGGAGGTCTCTCGTCGATCTTCTTCTCATCCATGTAGAGAGAACGCTGTTCGACGAAATCTACCGTTTGAGGGTTCTCCAAGTCAAGCCCCCTCGGAGGGGCTGACACAATTTGAGGAGGACTCATAGCTGTAGGTCACACCGTAGCAAGTCTGCAGTGTTTAAAATAAAAAAAAAAATAAAAAGAATAAAAAGAGAAAGTTGAAAGGAGGCGATGTAGGAGGCCACAAGTGTTTCCGTAGAACACTTTCAAGTGCCCCAATGCCTTCGAATATGAGCAGAATCTCAAAGGCACAAAATCACAACAAGAGAACAAGCATGACAGCAGGAGAAAATTGAGCGGCCAACGTGGGGAGCATTTGCAGAAGTAGTTCACCCACTCTGACTCAATTTGCCTTCATCTATCTACGAGCCGGGACCGAGGAGGTGCCTGGCGCCACCGGGTGGGCCGAATGGGTCCCGAGTCGGACCGACCTGAACGAATCACGAATCGGCAACGTAACAGAAACTTCACCTACTGGACTGTCATCATCCACTTTTGAGAACGAGATCCATGGTGGACCTGGGGAAGAAGGCCTTGAAGGTTGAGGGAAGACTTTTGGCCCACCGATTCCGGCGAGGCGTTGACCGGCACATGCTGCCACTCTCATTCCCGGCATGATCTAGCGAGAAAACGTTGAAACTAGGTCGACCATGTTGACTCTGCATCAGAAAGTATGCCATTGATTCTGTCGAGTATCCTACTGCATTTATGTACTATAAACCCGAGCCGATCGACGGTGACATCGGCCGTCGGTTCAGCCTTGGCCGGCCGGCGTGGGGTTTCCAACACAGGAAGCGGGTGAGAAAGGCGACATCCGCTCAGTTATCATCTGAGATCGTTATGCAGCAAATAATAGGGGAGAGAGAGAAGCTGATCAAGCCAATAGATAGATGGAGAAAGAGGAGAGAGAGCCAGAGAACGTTCACTGCAACCGCCGATCGCGTGACCTTTCCTGTTCGGGATTAGCGCATACCGGTGTCGATTCTTAAATCCTCCTGCCGGTCATGTGATCCGGCAGTCGTCCTGCCAGTCCAGCATAAAAACAGGGAGACAGATGAGCCTCTTCAACCTGGATAATTCAATCCTGTCTCAGTCCTATCCAGCTACTCGGTACACTCCATCAAACTGTAGATCCTCTTCTTCTTCATTCGCATCTGGCATTCACCGACAGCTAAAAGCGCCACCACCCGGCTCCACTATCAAGACTGGGTCTTCATCTAGCTTCGGGGGAAAACCGACAACTCCGGAAATGACTCAGCTATGAACTTATGAATGCTCAAAGAGGAAACTTGCACGGGCTGACTAAGTATGTACATAATAACTAGATAGAACAGGAAGGTCCACTTGTACGGAGTACTTCCCAGATACATGGTCAGAATAGATGTACGAAGCATTGTGCCGCAAATATCCGTTAACCGGGTCAATCTGACGGGCCAGTCTCGATAATTAATTATCAATATCCACAGGGGTCTGGGGTAGTTGAGTTGAGTTACGATCTTCCAGGTTTCACTTGACGTGCGGGGAGACAGAACCACTATGGGGATCGTCGAAGACGGGCTCTCCGAACACCTTCAATAGCCGTCGCTGTGCGAGGGACTTCGGCGCAATGCCCCAATCGTCTATGGGATTGAACTATTTATTTCTTTAGCGCGAACTCGCAGGTCGGGACCCCGCACGATCAATGGGTCTATGAGCCCCGTAATATGCTCTAGGAGAGACAGCAACTGAGACGATGCCGTGTCAGACTCCGAGGTCTCCTCCCCTGCTGGTGGGTATTAGGCAAGTCAATTAAACATAGTATATTGTAAGCTTTAAACCAGACTGCCCAATGGAGGTTTCTTGACAGTTTTGGCTCAAAGCTAGTCTTTGTTCTCCTGTATTCTCCATATCTCAGATCGATATTGCGGGAGGGCCGATAACAACAGTTGAAATGATGAGGATATCAATGAAACTTGGAGCTGGGGAAAGATTGCCAACAGTTGAAAGCCTGTGAATAGCCAATCAACAGTTTATATGAAACAGATCTGCAATCCAACTGGCATTGGCTGATTGCATGTCTCACTCTTCCGCGAACACACATATATATCTACATGCACTCGACGAGATGTTCTTATAAAACAGTATGGTCGACTTATTCCAGATATGAATTCTAGCATGGGCTGTGTGCAGGTTAAACCCTCTCCTGTTCTTGCATCAGTTTTAGATATGATATTCGTAGAGTGACTGCAATCGGTCAGCTAACTTGCATCGTTCGCAGAGTTTCTCACACTGTTTGTATTTCGACGCTTCTCAATCTTGCGACCTTTCGCTACCTTCGTCATAGTTTCAAGTCGTCAATATAACCACTTTTTTGACTATTTATACGTTATTCTACAATGTCCGGTGCTGTTGTCTGTACAGATAAGGCCTCGTGTCGACGTACCAGAAATATCATCGTATCATGTGATCATCTCTCATGCCAAAAAGATGGAACTGTCTTGTTCTCAGGGTATATTCTGTGGACACGTAAATGTTAAAGTAAAGAAGAGAACAACCATAATCTCATTTGATAATCAGACAATTTCACTTTGAAAGTCCCTACCAGAACAATATTAAGAGCCAGGAGAAGAAGTGAAATCTACCAGTCAAAGTCCACCATACCTACAAACAGACAGATCCAACAACAACCTCTGTTGCCCCTGATTTGGCTAACCAGATGCATTACACCACTGCCTTACTCTGTCAGGATACCAGGAGTATCAATTCCGGATCGCGTCATTCCTCATACATCTTGGATGTGGCTGCCGCAATCCTCGTCTTAGCATGAGTCAGTATCATACATGTGAATAGTCATCTGTCCCTTCTCTGATGACCCTTGTTTATTACTGAACTGCATGATGCATGATGCGATCAATGTCAAGCTGTCCGACTTCAACAAATAACGTGCAGACTCAAACGTGATGATGATCCCGAGGGCTTGGAGCTGGTAGCTGTGCATCCAACATCTGAATATGATTGAAGACAGGGCTGCATTAGACTGCGTGATAGACGAATTTGTACTAACTGTACTCACTAATTTCGTGCTTTTCAGAGAAGTAAAAGCCTATACACAAGGGGTCCATTTCTCTTAGTCCTATCCAACAGGAATCATTTCTCAGCCACGGCACCAAAATACCGAATTATCTTTTGGCCGGCTTGATATGACTGAAACCCCAACACTATTTCTATCAAAAAAAAAAAGGTATATAGTACTCAAGACAAAGTCTATATGGATGAGGATTCCGGACACTGTTCCTGTCATGGCGTGTCATAGCTTGTCATCTAAGCAAACGTTTCCAAGCCACCAGTACAAGCAAAGACAGGGCCATTGGAGATGCTTTCCCGATCTATCCACCTCCATCAGTCAAAAGCTAGACGCGTAATATCTCTTGACACCGAGACTACAGCCAAATGACTTAAATTATACATATCAATCCTCCGTGATTTGGAATATACCCTGCTCATGCACTCAAAGCACCCGCAGTGCATGTAAAAATCTACTGGTCAACCCAACCCTATGGGGGAGAGAAAGCCTCAAACGCCAGAACCTTGTGGCCCCTGTCAGCGAGGTGATACATTGAAGACACTAGAACCAATAGTTCAACCACAGGACAGCACAGGAGAAGCGCATCATCGCCGAGAACGAATCACTGTAGTGGTTCCCAGTACTAAACCCAGCACAGAAGAAGCATTGGGGTCCCTTCAGCTCTCAAGGTACCGAATCCTCCTGATCCCACTACGAGGACCCTCACATCCCGTCTTCCCTTGTAGACCCCGATCTCCGACTCCGGAAAGGACGCGACGCAAAAATTTAAGAGACCAACCAAAGTCAAGATAGTTCCCGAGCATCCCGAGTAGGGGGAAGTGATTTGCTCGGAGCCTCCCACATCAGCATCGACCATCCCAGCAGGTCCACTGGTTATGCTTGGGTTTGGCCAGTCGTTTAGATGAATACCGAGTCAGTGGTAGACGTCGCTGCATTATAGTGCATGCATTCATTCCATGTCCCATATTCCCAGCTCCATACTCAAGCCTCCATTAATGCCTCCATTCATACCTTGACCTCCATCCACACATCCATACATCCATACATCCATACTGATAAATACATACATATATACATACATAGTGTATTCGTACCCATGCATAGACATGCACAGGTCCTCAACACCATGCGGAACGGCCCCTTGCAAAATGCAGCCCAGACGACCTGGCTGGCGGAACCCTCATGCAGGCCGTAGACGCCTACACAGACACTTCAGCTACCTACCGTCCTGCTCTACCCACCTCTAACCCCCCCCCCCCCCCCCTGCTGCACCATTCGCGCTACACGGCCCACACTCCAAGACGAAGATCAGACGCAGAGACGTCCATCCTTGTCCACGATAGGCGTATCGTATAAGTCGCCACTCGGTAGGGGCTCGAAAATCCCTCTGTTACAACCATGAATATTTCTTTTTTTTCCCTATTGGGTTTAATTTTCATATTTACTTCTTTCCAAGTTCATATATTTCCCATTTCTCTTAAACTCAGATTGGTCGCTTCCCATGCATGCGGTGGGGGCTCACGAATGCTACCTACCCACCTACCTACTACCACCCACCAATTTACTAATACCTGTTGTGGTGGCTATGATATTACGACGATATATATAGACAGACCAGTAAAAGCGCCAAGCGGGGACATGCTGGGATTGTCCTGAAACTGCGTGTGCAGGGGGCAATGCCAACTTCTGGTAGGTAGGTAGGTAGCACTGGGCGCCTGATTCTGAATGCCAGGGCCCAGGCTGCATGAAGGGACGAGGCTCGTCGGGCCAAGCCGTCTGTATCATGGGGCCTGCCGGTGATTCGAGCACATTTAGCTTTCGAGGTCGTATACTGTATGGATTGTCGGGTTGCGCGCGGATCAACGGCTTTGATCTGTCGGGAAGCTTTATATTGGTAGGTAGTGTCTGAGGACCGGCTGGGGCCGCTGTCAAAATACTACATGGACGTGTTGTGTTGATCTGGGGTGTTTATACCACTCGTGACCATATCTTTGGTTGGTGCAGCTTGAATTTATTGCCAAATAAATGACGTGGAAATAGTAAACGCAATCAGCAGGCATGCCAGTTGGTTTGGAGAGCTTTCCACACACCTTTCTTTTTGACTCTTCAAGGGATTTTTGCAACTTTGGATAGCTTCATGGCTGTCATAAGTCTTGAGACTTGACCGTTTTGAGAGTAATTCTCCGCGAGTGGTAGGCTACGTGTACTCTATTGTGTCCGGTTGTTACTTGACTGGGTGGGGTTAGCAGTGTAGAGCCATATGATAGACTATGATTATTTTAATATCAACGCAATATATGCATATATACGTATAGATCTACGGAATACAATAGTAACGAATATGATATAATTCATTATTGTTAATGCTATACCCAGTCTCTGTCTATGGACAACCCCTCTCGAATTAGTACTTTCTCCTAGCCAAGCTCTTCCAAATACCTGTCCTATCTCAGACCTATTGGTATAGTACCTACTATAGTGCAATATGATATGTACGGAGTACTCCGTAAAGTAATTCAATATCTCACAACCCCCAATTCAATAATTCCTATCCAAGCAAACCCCTCAGCCACCAACCACGCGGCTCAAACGCGAGGCCGGACGAACTCGGTCGAATGATTCCACCTGACACAACACTACACTCCCCTGACAATCAACAGATCTACACAAACTAAATCATAGATGCTAGATAGTCGGCGGACAAAAGGAGCAGCCCAGAGGGGAAAGCGACAGCATCAAAGCCACGAGTAGGTCACTGACTGACGCAAGCGCCGTTATGTCAACCCCCGGGCCAATATTGGCGACCCGTGCACGGCGGAAATAAACCCGCAGCCTGACATCGGGGTTGCCGAAACTATTGGCTTGGTTTGGTCTGTTTGGTCACTTGGTCTCCGATGGCGTGATCAGGCCCTAGCCCTAGGCCCTAGGGGTAAATCTGTAAAAATCCGTCAGTAATTAGCGGGCTATACAATGCGCTAAGTGAATAGTAAGAAAAAAAGAAGGGAACAAAAGAGGAGAAGGAAAGCGAGAGAACGCGAAAAGAACCGTCGTGGAAGATTTCGGATTTACAATACACTAGGAGGAGGTGGAGTGTGGATTGAATTCGCGGCGGCCTTCCGATTGTCTCTACCGTGGTTCACATCCGGATGTGGCTCGTTACCCACCGCGATGGATCGAACCCATCCACAGTCCACACCTAAGCCACACTACGTGCTCGCTTGGGTGGGTGGATCGAGGTCTCCATCCGGTGCAGTGGCTGACTGAAAGAGTGGAAGATCTATACCGGACATGGTCGTCCGTACATGATCCATTCCTCCATAACTGGAGCAAACATAGACTATTCTTTCTGTATTTTCTTTTGTGTAACTAGTAATTATACACCATGATAATTGACCAAGGATGGACTGACTGATAATTGCCATGATCAAGATGAAGGTCAATCTATCTTCACGCTTGACGCCCATGTGACACACCAGAGGCTTCGGTTCCCACCTTTGTCAAGATCTGTCAGAATCACTAGGCCGGAAAGATTTCTTAAAGGATTTGCGCCGTCACTAGTCCTTTTTCTCTTCGCTCTTCCCTTTTTTCTCCTGAGGATGAAGGAGACATGCCAGGTCTGATCTTTCTGATTTGTCGATCTTTTCACGGGTCACGGAACTCATTTCCGGTCGGTCTGGGTAGGACATGACTTCAACTAGCTTGGTAAATTGTTAAACGCACTCGGTACCTACCGTATGCATGCATACAGACGGGAATAAAAGTAGGAAAAACCATCATAGGCGTTGAATTAGAATATAGGGACGTAGCAATAAAACAACAGACTAAAAAATACTCTGAAAAGAACCAAGAATACAGATTAATCACCGCCCCGATCTGTGCACCCCCATCGTGGGTTGTAACCCGCATCCTGTCCAACGTGGACGTAAATTAGTGAGGTGATCGACTGCAGAGCCCGAGAGTCTGGGTGACCCGAATTGGCTGCAGTCCTGGAAGGGAGAACCCTTTTCCACAAGCTCACCAATCACGACCGTGCCCACTCAAGAAGATCAAGATCACCGATCGACCTTGGAATCGATGCTGGTGCCTGGTTCCCTACCTTTTTACTACTGACCCTCGAAAAAGAAAGCAGATAGGGTTGCACTGGGGGGGCATGTCGACCCTGGGTAGGAAGGGAGGTATCCACCTGTACGACGGATGGATCCTAAGGGTTATTGTTAGTAGGGTTGTTCTTGTTATGCATCCAATGAGGCCGAGCGATGAAGATCCCCGAATGACTCATGTACGATCTTACATCGGTGGGATTCTGGGTCATGCATCGTCACGATCTCATTGTGTAACCGCCTGCCTTCTAAGGCTTTTCTCTGCTATGCTGCGGGTTGAACACGACGCGTTCCACTTCTGTATACCGCCCTGACTATGTACCAATCGAGCTCGCTTCCACGATGCTGGTCGCGATCTAAATGCTAGTCTCCATTATTGATCTACTTACTTGGGACTCTGGCAGCACAAGGATCCAATAGTATTTTAAGGAAAGCAAAATGGAACAAGGAATGCGCCGTCCTATGGGGGGCTGCGGAGAAACGCCAACACGATGGTTCCTGGGCATCAGTATGCAGCCAACACCACAGTGGCATATCGACAGACAGACAGACAGACAGAATGATAGATAGATAATTCCAAGTAACACAAAAGTACAGGATTAAATCCCCCACCCCCCCACCAACCAGAACCCAATCCATCAATTCCACCACCCCCAGGACCTCAAGGTAGCATCCAGAACCCCATCCCAGTCAACGATAAGATGCATTACATCCCAGAGGATCATCACCTACCCCATTACGTCGCATCGCATACTATGCGCGGGTAAATCACAGATCTTCCCATCGCGCCCGGGTCTTGGCTAGCTATCACATATCTCGTCACCGACCTCGTCACCAATAGTTTGGGTCCCTAGTGTCGGTTGCGCTGCAGTAGGCCACATGGGTACCCACGTCTGGCTGTCTGCCCTAGCCGTGGTGGTGAAGAATTGGAATCAGTGCCTTTGTTGGACTGTTGATTCATCTAGAATTGGCTTTTGGTTGGTGTGTCTTTTTTATTCTTTTTATTTATGTAGGATTATGTGTATCATGTGTATTTATTTTGAAATTTGGGATAGATAGGTACGTACGTACAGTGTAATACGATTAAAAGACGGCTGCATGGTTATAGATAGGTCTCCTCCAATCCATCAAGTCTCTACGTTTATCTATTGACAGAGGTAGAGAATACCCCTCCATGTCTAAGTACTAGTCAAAGAATTAGATGATATACAAACAGATATACACCCATCGACCGTAGTCACAATCATGATAATCCACTAAAAAAGCCAAATGCCGCCCGAAATACCTACGTATATGATTCCTGATTACTCTTTACTACTCCGTACGTACATACCACAATACACTGTAGATATCAGGTGGATACAGTGTAAATAGATACATAGATAAACAACCGAACAATATCCACAGCAACCACCACACTAGCCATTCCCAACCACGGTACGCCGGCGGGTCGGGCACTAGATCTGTTAGTTAGTATAGATGGGAGGGAGGCCAGAGCGTTTCCTTTGCTCAGTTGGGAAAATAGATGGCCATGGACTTGAGCTTAATGGGCGGTGTGATTGCGCTCATTATACGAAAAGTGATACTAAGACAGGTACTGGAGGGAAGACGGGTTGAGCACTGTCGGGAAAAGGGGGAAATTGGATTGTGGGGAGGGATAGATTGGCTTGAAGTCACGGGAACGTGGAGTTGGGTTGGGTGGGGATTTGGAATACTTCCTTGTTGTTTTCTATATTGGTTATTATCTATAAGGTTCCAAGGTGGGTGCGAATTTATAGTGGGTGTGGAATTAGTGGTGGAATGTTTGATTATATCGATTTAAATGAGCGAGGGTGGAGAAGAGCAAGACTATCTACTTCTAACCATCAAAGGATAAAAAAAGAAGTGTAGGCGGGATGTACTCCGTACCCATGGAAGAAAAAGTGATAGCCGATTTACTCCAGCCCGCTTTGAGTCTATGACAGCGGGCTTGATGGAGCTTGACATGTCATGTCTAAGAGGATCCATCCTGTCCGGGATGGAGGTGGCAAATTTTAGATGACAGAAAGGATCCCCAATGGGTACAGAGTAGTACGAGTAGGACTATACGTATGCATGTTTCAAGTCAGTTTCATGAAATACACATCGTCCAGGTTCTGGAAGCCCTCAAGGCCACACAAATGCCAGGGATCAGTCACCGCATGTTATCCCAGCAGATGCTGCAGTGCTATCAGTGTCTTTCTTTTCTTTTTTCCGCTTCTTCAGATCTGGTAGGTCAGGACTGGTGTCAGCGTGGGTAGCGCACATGCAGCTAAGCGCCGTCCTCTTCTTAAAAAAGCATCATCGGAAAAAGTAAGTCGTATGCGATATGGAATAAATATGTATCCAGATTTATAATCAATAGTATTATTGACCCGCTGTCAACTTGGGGGCCATTTTGGCGGGATTAGAAAGCACGTAACATTAACTATTTTGTAAGAGGAAGAAAAGATGAGGAAACAAAGGATTAGTGTCTGTCATCTGTCCTAATTTGTTACCTTACTTACCTAGGTATCTACCACGCGAGAGCAAATAACACGAATCACCTCACCCCCCTAGCCGAGCGTTGCACCGTTTCTCGCCAGTCGTTGCATCCCCAGTCGGAATGGAGATTTGAGAGCGAATGCGAGTGTAGATATTCGCACGCGTGGGGGCCAAAAATCCAGGATTGAAGATCCTTTCCTTTTTTTCTTTTCCTATCTACAATCTCATTTGATGTAGTATTTATCTTTCCCTTCCCCCTAATATAGCGGAAAGCTTGCCGATCAGAGGCTCTCCTTTTCCCTGCAAGCACAGGCGTAAAGGCGAGGATAGTCACCTAAAGTAAGGCCCGATGCGGTGGGAGGTGTGGACAGGGCTTTGCTTTTTTCTCTTCATCTGGATTCTGTTCCTTGGCTTCTTCATGTCACACATCCAGCCTTTGATCAGACGTAGTGACGATTTCTAAAATTAAGCACGTTGCATCTGCCGTCTGTACAACCTTCCATCTTCGCCCACCTTGCACCCGCCATTGGACAAGCACTCTAAAACGAGAGAGAGAGACTCGGAGAGTCCTTAGACCCAATCCTGCCCGTCTCAAGATAGCGAAGACGGCACTGTCTTGACAGACCTAAAATTAGCGACTGGGGTCGAAAACCCCCTCCATCGAATGGGATGTCTGGGATGGCATCTTCCGAGTGAGTGGGGGTCGTAGATCTTTTCCCAGCCCAGACTGAGCCCCATTGATCGCGCTCCTGTTTGGGATTAGTCTGGAGTCTGGGAGGACAGGGCACTGGAGCAGTCCATGACCGCATGCTAAATGGACACATGGGTGACAGGGATGGATGAGTAAAATACGGAGGAGCGAGTTGCGGGCGAGGGTTGACGGGGGCTTTGAACTGCCTGGATAGGATTGTCCATACATAGGGGATTACTGGATGGTTGCTGGAGTAGGGCTTAGTCTATCCCCTCCCTATCGCCCCCTTGAAATGTCAGGAAAACTCAGTTCATCCTTCCCCATGTCTCACTCCGCGTTTTGATTTACTGTCAGGTTTTATCTTTGTTTTAATTTTTATATATATCTCCGTTTTCCTATATTTATTAATTGGGTCGTGTTGGTTGGTTGATCTCATGGTTCCAATTTTAGACAGTCTGTAATTGGGAAGATTTCTCCCTGAAGTTTACCACATGGACTCAGGCAGACAATCTCGCTTGCCAGGGTAAGGTGAATCCGCCACGTGTGAGCAAAAGCGCGCCCTACAAAAGGGTAAAGATCGAGAATATCATCATTCAAATAATCCTCCCGACGGTCATGTGGTTTTGAACTTAGCAACCTAAAACACCAAGACTTTTCTCCTTCTCTCCCCCACTCGGCAAGCCATACTTGATTCGGGGGAACGACAGTGACGGGGGGCAGCCGGGGGGACGGGAGGGAGGGACGGACGGGGATATATCGTGCGGAATTATAGTTCCCGAGGGTTATCAGTCGCTGACGGGGGTGATACGGTAATTTATTTCCTACGGTACGCCGAGTATAATCGAGCCAATGTGCTGTGGGATTGAATTGATTCCCAAGCGCAGCGAAGGCACTCTTTCTGGAATCGTCGATGATGATCCTGGCATTTGGGGACATGGGATGGTCATTATGATCGACTAGATACCTGATGGAACAGGCTAAACCGTCAGAGCCTCACTGTGTATGCCGTGTTGACACGTCAAGTTCTTCATTTTGTTGGAGGGACTAGGAGTCTAGAAGCCTGGGGGGTGGAAGGGGAGACTCCCCTTTCTAGACGCTAGGAGATCACCGTCAACTTCCCAGTCCAAGTCCAAGCCCATTCGATGTACGTCCACCGCAAGATCAGGGATTCAATGCAGGCATGTAGTCCGATCACCCACAGAAACCTATCGGTCAAGTTCACAGGTTGATGAAAAAAAAAAATAAAAAAATAAAAAATAATAATCCAATCTACTTATTACTGTTCGGGCTGGAAAAGCGCCCCGGGTTCCTGATGTTGGCGTAAGTGGGTATTGAAAAATAAAATAAAAAAACCAAAAAAACAATGACATAATTACGCATGCGAACCCATGTCTCGAAACAAACAAACAAAATGAACTACTAGGTAGACCAGGGAGCGGTGTAAAATGAGTGAGCTGCGCCTCAATCCGGCTATCGCTCTAGTTGCACCGAGCTAGTGCACGGGGATCTGCCAATGGAAGGGCGGGACGATCCGCGCTTTTCCATGTTATAGGTTGATGGGCTGTGGCTTGAACTGGGATGTGGCGCTAAGTCGGTGGGCGGGCTAGAGTTCTCACCGACTGGTATCTTTCTTCGGAGAAGAGCGTGTACTGTACTCCGTATTATCTGTATGAAATCATATACCGTAGATAGTTTATGATACCGTCTTTTAATACGTACTGGGCCTTCCTCACTTCGTCCTGCATGCTCACAAGGCTGGGCTCTCCATCTTTCCACCCATCCCGAGAATTTCCCCGTCTCTGATTTGATCTAGTCTGGGGATTTTCGAGTACGGAACTCGAAGACTCAAGGGATGAGTCAACCTCATGCTTCAACTCTTGACACCTTAATACCATACGTATAATTCCGTCCGTAATTCCATCTGGTAAAACGCCAATACTCACAGCCTTGCATGAGCCACAGTGTCGGACCCACCCCGCGGTCTCGATGGGAAGAATTCGATTCTGACGGCTTGACATGCATCATATGTACCCATACGGACTGATTGTCAATTTCTGATGGTACTCCTTACGACACTCAAGTGGATGGGGAAAAGGTCTCCCTCGAAGACGCTACCTTCTTGGGACAACTGCGTAATGACTCCCTTCCATGTGTCCTGCATGGCCCCGTCTAGACGGTGTGGTTGTGCCTTGCTTCCACGTGATGGAAGGGCGTGATCTCGTAATATCCGACTTCTCCTGCCGGCAAATCAATCAATCAATCGATTTCCTTCTCCCCATTGTTGTTCGGAGCGTTAAAAGATAATACTATTATCAAGGTCTTGATCGTATACGTTGCCTTGACAGCCAATCCGGGCCCCAAAGTGCGGCTCTACAGAAAGTTGAATGATTTTAGTTGAGTGATTTAGCGTCTGTCGCCCAGTTATCCCTTTTGGGCCAAACGAACTTTTTCTCACCCTTTCCCCCCCGTCGGGCGCCCTAAATGAGAATCGTCTTCCCGTCTGGGACCATCTCTGGCTGCTGATTGGTAAGAGGGGTCTCGCACTTCCACGACGCTTCATTTGCCAGTCTAGTCCTCCTCGCCCAATCACATCCCATACAGAAAGGTTTTCTCGAGAGAAGAGGGGAGGTAGTGGTGGAGCTGAACCAGGATCGTCAACAGGCCCATGTTGCAAGACAGGATGTGACGGTGTTCGGCACCGGCGGCCATGGCTTCGATCCAAACCATTTAGTTTGCTACTAGTCCTCCTGTTTCTCATCAAGAAGGACGATCTGACCCAAATTGACGGGACGGGGAGGATGCGGCATCCGCCGAGAGGGCTCTTTTCGGCGATGCTTGGGGTTTGTTCTTTTTCTTCCCCTTCCCCCTTTGCCCTTCGCCCCCTCTTCCCCTCACGAGTGACACCGGATCTGACACATTTGATTGTCGATCATAGCAACTGATAGTGCATGTCTATCATATTCTATCACAGCGATCGGGCACGACGCTTTGCATTGACTATTGACCCGGCACGACTTGGGGTGGCTCTGTCATCAAATGATGGGCTTGCGCTAGACGGAACGAGTTTAGGTACGAGCAGGGGAGTCTGTGAGGAACCAAGGTACGAGGACGGAGTATCCGTCCATGATTTGTTGTATATGAATGTATGTATATGTAAGGTGTCCATTCCAAATTATGTACTTGTCCATTACCATTGGTTCCTCACCCCTGTTCCTACAATGTATTTATTGATGATGGGGTGAGGGGAAAGAGCAAGAGAAGAAGACGACGAAGAAGAAGAACAGATTCGCCACTATCTTATCAAGCGAGCGACCAAAAGGCTCAATCAAGCAAGGGAAGAAAAAGCGGAGTCGATGGGAAGTCAACAGTGGAAAAGGTAATCATGTCTCATGTGCCACGGACTTGCCGATGACACCTGCGGATACGAACGTCAGGAAGATTATAGATTACCCAAGGATTAAAATTATTAAAATAATTCGAGGAATTAATCAATTATGCATGGGCGGACCCTGACGGCCACTCCGTTCTGTGCCCATTGCTCTCTTTTCCCCCCCTTCTCCCCCCTCCACATGAACCCCCATGTCGATTGTCAAATTAAACAATCTATCCTTATTGAATAGATTAAATTATGATCCAGCCCTTGGGTAATCCTGACTACTTCTGTTCACTAATTTGAAGACCGGTTCAGGGGAAGGATGGATAGGATTACAGGGAAGATACCTGGTTAACCTGGATACCTGGAGTCCGGAGGGAATGGAAATCAGGAACCATAGATGGGGATTTCTCATAGGGCCAATGCATTGTGGGTTTTTGTTATTCGATTCATGTACAAATTAATGTATATGTATATTTATTTTTTTCTGTCACATTGGAGATTTATGACGATGCTGACAATGCTTTTTCCTTTCTTTCTTTTTTTATTTTTTTATTTGATTATTTATTATTGATTTTTCCTGATCAAACATGGTGACAAATCCGTTAGGAATGGATAAATAAATGAATAAATAAAAGGTTGATAATCAGTCAAATTAAACAACCCAGTTGTAAGATCGCCCTTTGATAGAGTTCAATCCAACCGTTCACCCCTTTCTTTGACTGTCAATCAAAACTTTCATAGGAGATTTAACAATGGTCTACCGGTCTGGCTGTCTGGCACAAAAAAATAAAAATGTGGTAGGAAAAGAATGGGCGGTGCAAAGCATCATGCAGGGTTAGCGGTAATATCCGTACAGGCATACCTAGTATACCAGACGTCCCTCGTACCATCCAAATGTGAGGAATAATACCGAGTACGAGCGAGGATCCAACCGTGGGGCTTCCTGGTTTCTTAGTTTCATCCCTGTTGACTGACGTATCCTCTGTATCCTCTGTATGGTATCTGTATGTATGGTTTGTATGTATGGTATGATCCCCTGCTCGTTCGGCATCTCCACTTATCCTCCCCTGGTTCCTTTTCTTTTCTTATTTTGGTCGATTAGATTGATTTATTTATTTAGATCATAAATTGTAATCACATTTATTTATTTGATTCTAATTTATCATTTTTTATTCTATCATTTTTATTTTTATTCTATTTTGTTAGTCCATTTTAGTGCCCCCTCCACATCCACATCCGCATCAGCATCATCATCAGCATCATCATCATGATTCTCGACATCATCCACTCACCCACACCACTTTGAATGGCCTTTTCTTAGCGTGATTTCTTACTTAGTTCGTTGATAGTCCGGTCTGGATGGTACTTAGTCCTACTCTGCTCATAGGGCCAGCGATCTCATATCATTTAACTACCCCCCCTCCCCTCCATTTTCTCTCTTGGGTCCGCGTGCTTTGAAATCCTCTTCCCAGTCTGTCAGGGAATATATATTCCTAGGAAGATCAGTGTGAATTAGAAGTGATCAGATCAAGAGATCCTTCATCCTTAATATCTATCTTTCCCTTCCCTTCCCTTCCCCTCCGTCTGTCTTGAACTTTCCCCGAACCACAACACCCTAACACCTTGCTTGCCTGAGGCTCTATACGATCTATCTATCGATCTATTTCTCTTTCTTTTCTCTTCAATCTTCATCCTCATTCCTCACTCTATTCCCCCATACCTCACTGTGTGATCTTCAAATACACCCACGTCCATTGCTTGGTTGCTGTTGTATGAACGAGACCCACTACTGCATACCTCGCACGCTTCACTCTGTCCAGTATTCCGACGCCACATTGGAAAAATCTTCCCCCTCAAACTGGTAGCTTTCCTCCTCGATTCTCTCCTATTAGCTCCAATTGTATGTTCCCCGCTCGGCCCGTCCCTTTACCCCAATCGTCTTCCCATATCAAGCCTCACCCGGGGCGTTGAATGCCTATGCTCCCCCCGCCCAACTGCTTGGAATTCTCACTCGATTCGATCTGGGGAAGATCCTTTCCTCCTGGGTCGGATCGTCACCCCCCTTGGATTCTCTCTGGATCATGGCAGTGGCTGACACCGAGTCCATGTAGAATTTGCTGCGCCCCCTTCCTCTGGCGACGGCCACCTCGCGCATCCGGCTCCCCACATCAGGGAACTACAGCCAGTCATCGCAAAGAGCGGGCATGCAAACCCAAAGGGACCATACCGACTTTGTACTTTTTCCTACGCAAGGCGTCGGTGAGAACAAAATGCTGGCCCTCGATTCCTCCAGACAGCAGCAGACACCGTATTTTCAACACTTCTCCATGGATCCCGCTCTCGTCGACCCCTTCGGCTTTCAGGCAGGTTCGTTGAGCGACTTCGGGCAAGCCCAGAATCCGTCCAATCTCCCCCCCTCGTCCTACTACGACACGCCGCCGGTCTATGCCGATCCCTACCCCGATCAATCAAAAGCCCCCAGCTACGCCTCGATCCCTGCAACTCCACCGCCGGTTCCCGTCTCCCAATCAGCGGAACCCTATATGCCCGGTCTGTCCACCGCGTCCGGGCCCTCCATTGCCAGCGCTTCGTCGTCAGCGATCGGGTCCCCTTATTCGGGCACCACCCATGCGATCCAAGACAACTGGGTGGACACCAACCACGGCCTGGGCCTTCAGTCTGCACTCATGAGTGATCTCCTCCCGACCGAGTACGTGGGGAGCGCTTTCGACGCGGATACCTACTATCAGAAGAAGAGCTCGGACAACTTTATCAGTGAGTGGCCTGAGTCTCGCCGATCTTTCGCGGCCTATCCAAAACCTAGCGTGCTGACCAAGGCCATCGTGCAATCTAGACCCGTCCCTGATCCAGCCCCTCCAGCAACAACCCCAGCTCACTCCCCCGGCCATCTCCTATCCCGAACAGTCTGATTACCATTTCTCTCAACCGACGTACAGCCACCATCAATCCCCGGACCCCTCCCAGCTGCAGCTGCCTGAAGACTATGCGGCACAGTCCCTGGCGCCGCAGGCACATCTGTTCCCGATGTCCTCCCCTTCCTTGATGCCGAGCAGCTCGCACAACGTCTCCGTGTATGACCGGCGCTCGTCCATCTCGTCGGTGCAATCCCGCCGGTCACAGCTCAGTCCGGCCGCCAGCAGCACGGACGTGGACGATGACACCAAGGAAAAGGGGCGGTGCCCCCACCCCGACTGCGGTCGCGTCTTCAAGGACCTCAAGGCCCACATGCTCACCCATCAGTCGGAGCGGCCCGAGAAGTGTCCGATCGCCACGTGCGAGTACCACCAGAAGGGGTTCGCCCGGAAATACGACAAGAACCGGCACACGCTGACCCACTACAAGGGCACCATGGTGTGCGGCTTCTGCCCGGGCTCGGGCTCCCCGGCGGAAAAGAGCTTCAACCGGGCTGACGTGTTCAAGCGCCATCTGACGACCGTCCACAATGTCGAGCAGGCCCCGCCGAACTGCCGCAAGCGGAGTCCAGTCGCCTCGTCCAACAAGAGCACTACCAGCTACGGTCACGACGCGACGGGCAAGTGCTCGACGTGCTCCGCCACCTTCGGCAATGCGCAGGACTTCTACGAGCATCTGGACGACTGCGTCCTCCGCGTGGTGCAGCTGGAGGAGCCGAGCGAGGCCATTAACCAGCAGCAGCTGGGGGAGATGGACGACGATGAGGAGGTGAAGAAGACCATGGAGAAGCACATGCTCCTCGATACGGCTGGCTCCGTTGAGAGGCACGACGACGAGCGGAACGACGACGATGACCTTTACGAACACTCTTCCACCCGCCGCTCCGCCAAAGGCCCCCAGAAGGCGACCAAGGGCAGCGGCCGTGTCACCTTGGGCACCAACAACGCCGTCTCGAAGCGCACCGTGTCGAAACGACGGAGTAACCGGGACCGCTACCCGCAGTCCTGGGGCTGCCCCAGCAGCAGCATCAAGACGAAGAAGCGCGTGCTCTGCGTGTTTGACGGCCAACGTCGCCTGTGGAAGGACGAGATGATGCTCGACAACGAGTTCGAGGTCCGCGTCAAGCTTCCCGGGGGCGCCGGCGACGGCACCAACCGAGACGCCTACATCACCGACCTGGACGTCGAAACGTTGAAACGCGCCGAGGGCGTCCTGAACGCCACGGAAGAGGAACGCGGTCCCTGGATGGAGGGGCCTTCCACCCACCTGATTGGACGACCGGCAACCATCCTGCCTGACATGTCTCTGACCCACGACCAGGCGGTGGATATCGACGAGCTTATTCCCGTCTAACCTGTCGTGTCTCCGTCTGTTGAATGTGCTGTGACTTGGAGCAAGAGCTTGTATTTTTTTTCTTTTTTTTTTTTTGAAAACATGATACCATTTGCTTTATTTTCTTATTTCCTGTGTTTGTCCCTTCCTTCTCTTTCCTTTGTTCTTTTTCAACGTGAATTTGAGTCACGATCATGTAAATATATTTGATGCCGTTAGCTATCTGCATGGAGCGATAGGGGAAGAAAAGCAAGCGTTTGAATACACTCCATTATATTCAATTGTCTAATCGATTGACTTCCCCAATATAAGCAACACCCCGTAGTGCCTTATCAATCACCGGATCGGCCGCTAAACCTGGTTCGGCCGGTCCCGCACTGGATCCTCTCGTCCGACCTTCGACCGTCGTCATTCTTTCATTCTCGCGTCCCAGATAGATCATCTTTCGTCCACACAGCCAGGATGCAATTGGGTCTCTCGGAAAACCTCTCCAGCCTCGTGGCCCGACGCTTCGTCACCGCCAGAGATGCAGGCCATCTCATTTTCTCCGAGACACATCTCACAACCGTCTACGCAGCGGGGATTCCGGTACGTCAATCAACCACACTGCCTAGCCGCGACGAGAAAATCATATGGTACACATAGCTAACGACGATGGTTCCGGAATAGTGTCAACTTCGCTACTGTCCCGCCCTAGCGAAGAAACCCTCCGGCACACCGAAACCCGACCAAGGCCGCACAGGACCCAAACCAGATCCCTTCCACGACCCGTCTCCGGAGCTCCTTGTCGCGCAGATCCCACCCTCCCACCTCCTCGTGCTGAACAAGTTCCCTGTCATTCCCAATCACTTCATTCTCGCTACCAAAGCGTGGAAGTCTCAAACGGATATTCTTGAGAAAGATGATTTGGAAGCTGCGTATGCTTGTATCAAAGCGTGGGATCCCAGCGACAACAATAACAACAGCCCCGCAGGCGCCGCCCCCGCCCCCCGCCCGAGACTCTTCGCCTTCTTCAACTCCGGCGATGAAAGCGGCGCTAGCCAGCCTCATCGGCATCTACAATTCCTCCCTGTTGAGGCCATGACACAGGATAGTGGCGACGGTGACGACTGGCGACCTCTCATCGACGCGGTTGCGCAGTCTCCTCCGCCCACGTCTGGCCCCCCCTACCGTCGACTAAGCCAGCTCCCGTTCGCGCACTTCGCCCTCCCTCTCTCCGAGAATCCCTCCGCAGACGAACTCCACTCGACATACCTAGCCTTATACCGCGCAGCGGTCGCAACCTTGCCTCAAAACCACAACCACAACCACAACCAGAGCCAAGACCCCCCAACAACCGGCCCCGCAGCAATAAGCTACAACCTCGCAATGACAGAATCCACAATGTTGATCTGTCCGCGCAAGAGCGAGAGCGCCCAGATCGCAGTGGACAACGGCACGAGCGACGAAGTCGCTGAGGCGGGCGTCGTCGCATTGAACGGCACCATCCTCGCTGGGACGCTCATGGTGAAGGCCGAGGCGGAATGGAATGAGCTGCGGCGGAATCCGGAGTCGTTGGCGGGTGTGCTTGCTGCGATTGGGTATCCGCATCCGGATTTGAGATTTTTGTCGTTGTTGTGATTTGGCTGGGTATTGTCTGTTGTCAGAGGGGGGCGTGAATTTGCGAGTTGAAGGCTACGGTAGATAGATAGTTGTATACCCGACTGCCGTATCATAGAATTAGAAGATCGACTTGAACTGCCCTGGACACGAAGAAGAACGTTCCATGAATGAGGTAGCGAGCCTTCGATATATTTCTCTTACTGCTATTTACCTTTCTGCCTTGCACATACTACAGAGTACACCACACTAAACACCACAAACCCAATAACCTACCCTATAAAAGAAGGTCTATCAGTGAATAAACTATCCACAACCCCAGCTCCAACGAGCGCACACTTAACACACGTCTACAACGAGAAAAAAGGTTTCATGCAGAGTACACTACACTAAGCCCCACGAATCCAATACTCAACCCTTGACAACTGAATCTATTGAACAAAAATCTATTGATAAACTATCCACGCAATCCCACCCAGTTCCAAACAAGACAAGACGACAAAACAACAAGGTAGCAAAACAACAAAACAACAACACACCCAACAACACACCCTATCTCCCACGCAACAATAACAAAAAAATAAAAAAAAAGGAAGCCACCCATTATACTACAATCCACCCCTCCCAATCCAACCCCATCTCCACACCGGGGTACCACTAATATTCAACCCCATGAACCTCACACCACTTCTTCTTACAAGTCGCATTCCCAAAATGATACGATCCCCCATGCGCCCGTATATACTGCGCTACCTTCTTCCACGAGACCCTCGGCGCCTGGGGGCGTGTTGAGCGGTGGGGCTGGGTGGTGCGTTCTGCGTGGGTGGTTACCGCTTCGCAGAGGAGATTGATCTGATGACATTGAGTAGTCAGTATCCCCGCCAGATCTTGAACGTCTATACGCGGTGATAAAGATGAGACAAGAAAAAGGGAAATAGAAGATGATAGGGTAAGAAGATGATAGGGTATAAAGGGGTAGGAGGGAAACATACATCCTTCTCACTCCACATCGGCTTCCTCACGCGCTGATCCTTCGCCTTCGTGAGTGTCCTAAACCTACCCCGGAGAGTCGACTCCGCTTCTCGGAATCCGCCGATTCGCTTGATGTCTTTGTAGGAGAGGCCCCGCCGCTTGTACTCTATTAAGAGAGCGTTGCGCGTGTCGATTTGGCAGGGGATGGATTTGGCGGTTGGTTGTTCGGGGCTGGAGTCGTTTGCGAATGCGAGCTTTGGATGTCTGTGGATGTACTCCGCGTAGTAGGTGTTTGGGGTTGGAATTGGGTTTGGGGCTGGGTTTATGTGGTAGGAGAGAGGGAGGATGTCGGCTGGGAGTTGGAATTGACCGGTCATGGGGTGGTCTTTGGTGAGCGGGATGCTGAAGGGTTCTGGGCGGTTGGGTGTGGTTCGGATAGGTTGTTGTTCTTGGTGGTAGTACCGCTGGTTGTGGTTTTGGTATTCTTCTGGGGGTGGGAGGCCATTTGGAACCCTAGGAGCTGGGTCATAGTGACTTGTTGTTGTAGTTGCTACCGGGAGGAACGGTGTCGGTTCATCTGGGAATTGCTGTGTAGAGGGCCAGAGAGCGTGAGTGTCCCCGTACGCAGGCTCCTCCTGACTCATGTCGATGCCTGTCTGGGCGTTGAACGCGCTCCACGAGAGAGGCGTCACCGCACCGCAGGAGCTCCCAAATGAATCAGTGGCCGTGCCCACCGACGGTGAATCCTGTAGCATAGAGCCATCCGACAGGTTTCCAGCTGCCCAGCTAGTGTTCTGAGAAACAGGCTTACACTCATCGTCTATAGACCCGTCATACGAGCAGACGGACGTTTCAGAAGCAGCTTGTCTATCGAATCCAGGCACCGCCTCAACGCGCAACCCACCCATGTACGAATACAAACCAGGTGGATCGCAGACTTGCGGGGCCAAGACGCAAGGAGGATCATGCTCGTGCTCATGCTCGTGGCCATTAGGGCTGAGACTGAACCCGCTGCTGGCTGTCTCACTCTCCGACTCGGAATACGAGGTGATGGACGATCCTTCAATCGGGCCGTGGACATCTGACGACGCCGATGGTATGGGTCCGTATCCGTAGTCTCGGGCCCTGTCAGGCGGGAGTATCGACCCGCTTCTATCGAGATGTGCGGTTGATTGACTTCGGAGATCGTAGCATCGCGTTCTCTTTTGACTGGTTTTGAATGTGGAGGGGCTTGTCGACCAGAAGCTGGTGCTGTGTTTTTCTGGGGGGTGTTCCGCGTGGAATACCGTGTTGAAATTTGCTGACTCGTTCTCCATGTCTAGATATTGCTTCATTTGATGCTGGCTAGGGTAGATTGTCGGCTCGGCAAGCGCAGTCGGGTTGTAGATATCAGTCGGAGATAACAACATATTCCCAAAGCCTTCCATGGAGAGGAAGTAAGGCTCTTCAGACGGGGGAGTCAAAAGAAAAGCGTTCTCGAAAGCCAGCCCTGTCTTAGAATGCTGATGACGGGGATCGACAACGCGAAGCATCATCGTCGATTTAAATTGAGACAGCCAGCCAGTCAACCACTCTATGGACCGGCCACCTCACCGCTGCCTGCCTACACCCGGTGTCTCGATTTGCCAGATACCAGATGAGGCCCGCGTGTGTGTATCGGAATTAAAGAGTCTGATTCATGCACGATATGCTTGGGGGACGGCTGCAGATTTGTGCGTGCTGTTACTTAGCATGTATGTCTGCTGATACACTCTCTGTGGATGGGTTTCAGGCCATTGCTGGACTTACCTGGTGCATGAAGGTCCGTCGGAATTGGGCTGCGATGTCTTAGACGTTGGGCGTTGTCTCTAAAGCAATAGGGAAAGTGTTGGTGTCTATGGGTGGGCTCGGACAATGGGCATGAACCTTGGATGATTGTGTGAGATGTGAAATAGCGGTAAGATTGTTCTCTGTCTTTCGATGCTTTGAGCTTTGTTGCTTTATGCTTCTATGCGTGGGCGCGTCCACGATGCGGTTTAGCGGGTTACTTTCTTTGGGATGTGCAGGTGAGGTAATGCGTTGATGTCTCAGTTGTTGATCTTTCAGAGGATATGGTTTTCAGGAACGAGAGCCAGCAGAATCTGGAAGACGCCCTTATATGGGATACTGGTGCTATGTATGCTGATAGGAACAACACTGTGCTATCCAGATAGGAGGGAAGTAAAAGATCTATGATCCAAGAAGGAAGAACGACAAGACAAAATATCAACCTCGAGATATCAACCACCTTTTAATAAAGCTCCCCACGGGACAGACACATGCCCACCCTTCCAGGTACAAGCTATTGAACCAGTAGTACAATCAGTAGCCATCATCTTTCTCGTACCAAAGATGTTGTCCCCCTGAGTTACAACCGGGGAGTATGATTATGACCCCTTTTTCGTGCCAATAAGCCAGCATAGACGGAACGTCGGGCACGGGGGAAAGGGTAATTTCTACCAGATCCCTGCCTCGGCGAACAATTGTGACAATTGACAAGTCTAACGGTGTCGCATGGTATACTGTAGGCAGGTGTGTGCAGTACAGGACTGAAGAGGGACAGCCGGCCGTCTGTGGCGTGAGGGCTAACAAAAGTACGTCAGAACAAGATATTTTTATTATTATAAATGAAAAAGAAAGGAAAGAACGCACCGACAAAATCCCAGGATGTTTTCCCAGGATGTTTTACGGGATGGTCAATCCAAACCTGCTAGTCGGGTACATACATACCTCCATATAGAGGGCAACGTCTGTTCGTGCATGCCGTGCCATCCACCGCAGCCACAGACCGGGGATATATCTCAACGATTGGTTCCGAGGTATAGGGGACGTTTGACCGGAGGATTCGGATGGGCCCGTTGCCATTCATTCATCATTCTATGGGGTGGCCTATTTATTTTTCCCTGGTCGTATAATTGACGGTACTATTTGCTGTTAGTAGTTGACGGGTGGGTGGGATGTCTGCATATGCAGGTCACTAGTCAGAGCTTGTTGATCAAACTTGATGGATTTGTTCTGGGAGATAGGTCGAATTGCATACAATGGAATTCTTACTGCACTTTTCCCCTTCCTTTTCTGTGTCTTTTCTGTATTCCAGTCTTTGCGTTTTCTTTGTTATTATGATCTAGGGATCATTGCATGGAGTAATTATAGTAATATTAACACTTAGTCTCGTTGGGTCGGCATGGATACATGAATTATGGTAGTCAAACCAGCCGAGGTCAAGACCGATAGATTGAGCTTGTCTGTTTTTCTTTCTTTCATCTCGAACAAAGAAAAAATAGAAGGGAATAAGAAGAAAAGAGAGGAAAGAAAGAAAATCAAATAAATGAAAGCCAAGACTTCTCGGTTTGTTCCGTGGTGGAATCCGGAATTCCACATCCGATGCAGGATGGATTGATGGGTATAGTCTCCTATCCTGGGTTTAATAACAATAATATGATTGATTTGATACTAAAATGAGATATACTCAATGGAAATGATAAAGCAGAACGAGGAAAGAAGAGAGGAAGGGTGACAATGAAGAAGAACAGGATGCATATCAAGGTACGACATATGTATAAACATATAGAAGTGTAGAAGGAAACAGAACGTGGAAAGAACAAAGCATCTATTTTGAATAGTAATAACTGAATTAGTAAATAAAAAGCAAATCTAGACCGTTTCTACAGATTGTCTGCTGTCACATTCATAGAATACTGATTATATTCTTTAGGATTCTTTATCTCTATCTATTCTCCTACTCTTCCCTGCATGCTTCTCTTATTTACACACACATACGCATACACACACACACACACACACACACAGAGGACAGGACTGTGTGAGTGTACAAGACAGTCCATCCAATATATGATAGGTAGCAGTAATAGTAGCAGTATATGCAGCACCACCACACCAACCACACAAATAAGCCCCCCGCGCACCATCCCCAGCAGAGCCTTGCCTGCTTGCTAGCTAGCTAGCTTGCTACTCCGTACTCACTACTCGCCATATTCCCTGCTCACATGTGGACAAGTCTATTCACCACATATAGCAGAATACAACCCCGATCCATCCCTCCAGTTCGGCTTCGAATCCGTGTAGCTGCACTTTTTCCTCTGTGTGTCTCCCTCGAGAAGGGAAGGAGATAATCCCAGACCACTGTGTCTGTCTGGGGTTGCACTGTGTGAGGTTCTCGATTCTTACTTACTCCAAAATCATATACGTACTTGGATAGGTACATACATTGTATACCATGCCAAGAGAAAGTAGGGCTAGCTCACTACATGTAGTTACAATACTACGTACCCTGCTTTCTTTCTTTCTCTTCTTCTCCCCTAGAAGAATGTTCGGAGACAAAAAATAGAAAATATGAGTATCACATATTCATTGATTGAAATTTGAATCCCACCCCTGTCATCAGAGTATCCATCCGCCGTTGATATGTCCGCTCCCGCGTCTTCGGTTTGCCGTTGATCTCTATTTACTGGTACTAGAAAGAAGTCTTTGGACTTTCCCCACTGTGGCCTCAAGCCCAGATGCTTTGCCCGTCGTACAGGACGCAAATCACTCAATTATTCAAACAGTTGGAATGCTTTATGATTATTATTTTAGTTATTTTATTTTATTCATCCCGGGTTTGGTTCTTTTGTTCCATGATCCATTGCTAATAATCTCCTAGGGAATCTTCTTCCCGCCTTGGCTTGCGCGCTTTCTTTGTCCCCACATTCCTCCTCGCAAAGACGGGGGTTGTCCTATTCTTCTAATCCTCTTACGAACCGACAACCGACCTATTCCAGCCTATTGTTTTGTATCATGCTGATATCCTTCGAGGTCATCACTCAAATCCTCCATATCACCGATTGGGCATAACCACAGTGTACGGAGTACACAACCCAAACCGGATCGTTATGCCGGTTGTTGAACACGCAGTCCCCTTTCAAATTGATATGTGCACATCGTGGACTGGTCCGCTCACGTTCCTGGCGCTTTGTCCAGAGTCTTCGTCCCAGGATGGATCGCTTCTTCCATCGTGTCTAATACAGATCATGGTGACTTCGCTTTCCTGCGTCCGTCGGGCTCGTGCCTGGGCTCCGTACTGATCCAATAGTCGGTCTGTCAGTAGCGCTAGATCCCGTCAGTTATTCTTCAGATGATAATCTGTTTTTTTCTTTGTAAAAAAAAAAAAAAGGAAAGAAGAAAACACCCACCAATGAGTAAGGTAAAGGTAAAAGCGTACATGATGACAGGGGACGTCATGAAAGCATATGCAAGCGCAAAATACCGAATGAAGCCGACTAGACACGCCAAAATCATCCCCAGCGCCATGCGAACGCCTATCCTGATGCCAATCTCGCGCCGGGGCCGACTGCGCGAATGCGCGAGTGACACGAACGCGGCGAACAGAAACATGGCCAGCGACGCTACCGCAAAGAAATACATGTAGACAAACCCCAGCACCTCCATGTACATCCTCAGGAGCTGGTCGCTGGTCATTTGGTCCATCCGCGACCCCTTCGACGGCATCACTCCCATACTGGTAAACAGAGCCGCTGTCACATTGCCTACCAGATCGTTTAGGAGCTTATTAGTCACGGAGTAGCTGATGACCTCCGAGGTCATACATAGCGGGTGGTTCGGTAGGTCCCCGAGAATCTCAGCTATCGCAATCTCTTGCGCGATTGCGCCCCGGCTATAGTTGATCTCCATGTCTTCAATGGTGCTCCGCAATAGGCCAATGGCGGTGTCCGACGGGGGCCGGGGCTCTTCGCATGCAAACATGATCGTTTCCGTGAGGTACGTGAGCTTCAGGGTAATGTCCAGGGTCAGGGCAAGGATCTGAGAGCCTTCCAGGAGAAGAATAAGCACCACGTGGAAAGGGTAATGGAGTTGCGCCCATATTTGCTGGGAGTACTGTCCCAGCGACTGTCTCGGAGACAAGTCAAAATAAGCCTGCCACGAAAAGTACTAGTCCATGGATATCAGCATGACCGAAACAAAAAGGGCGGACTGGATAAGGGAGGCCGTTGACACCTTACCACATTTAGGGTGACACCCAGGATATGGACAAACGACCACTTGGTCCAGCCGCCAGGCCGGACCGTTTTGTTGACAATCCTAGTGACCGCGATGACTCCTTCGCCAATAATGATCAAGGTGAGGAGTCCCATCCGCACATTTAGATGAGTCTCGTGGAATCCTATTCCTGGCGTGGAACAGGATATCCCCATTGTCAATAACGTCTCCAGCCCGAACAGGACCCCCCAAACGATCCTTATGTAGGATCGTAATTCGGTACGTTCCCTGAAGGCCCAGAACATCTTGAGAAACGTCAGGCTACAAATGATCCAGATATCGCCAGGATTGTTCCCGCGGAGTGAGACCTACTTACCCCTAAATACACCAGGCTTGAGGCCAGCAAGGTGGCTGCTATCAGAGACACACCCCTGGAGGCGGGCCTCATCCGCTGACGGAGGAAACCAATATTGACAGCGTACTGCACGGACAACAAAGCTCGACTTCCCCCCAGGAAAAGACTCAGTGACTGGAATGCCCAGACATTCTCATCCTGCACACGCGTAGTCAACCGGGTGCCAGCAGATGCAAATCCCACCATCGCAGCGAGTTGAATGGCCTTGCATATCCGTTCAAATATGGTGTCCCTGGCGAATCGAGTGTCAAAGAGCGTCACCTGGAGCCAGGTAAACCATATCACTGCGAGAAAGCCTATGTACGCGCCCAGCGCTAGTATACAGCGACGTTAGACTGAAGATGAATAGCAATAGCACCATAACATTGCTCACACCTTCTACATTGTGAATTTCATGGGTCGCTGTGAACGTGGATAGGTTGGCAACGAAGAAAAGGTCAAAGAATAACTCTATCGGCGTCGCGTCGGAATGGCGGTAGAGATGCGGTGGGTCGCCATCATTTTCGTCAATAGGCGTTTCGATGAACGGGATGCCTCCGTACCGAGAACTATTTCCTCACGTCAAACTAGCGAACCCAGTTCAGATGTGTTTTTGACTCACTGCGTGGTTCTGCTGACAGACGCTGTCCTACGCAGGGGTTGGCGAAAAAGAGCAAGAAACGGTGGCGGTGTCATAATTCAATAATCTATCATACAGAAGCGGTTCGATGGGTATCATCAATGAATGCAAGTGGGGCTGACTGGTGGTCATCGATGGGCGTCAAGGTATCAACCGGAGCAACATGTAGATTCGCATGTCACCGTGGCCGGAAAGAACGACCGCAAGCAATGCCTTCGCAAGTCGGTGGTCTCAATGAGACGGGTTTGTGTAAATCCACGATACCAATAGATCACGTCGCGTCTTCAGCGTTGTCTCGTGTTATATCCATCGCAGAGCCAATCGTTTCTAGTCCTCGCTCACCTGACGCATCGTTTTCTGGTCCCGGAGCAGCGCCTGCCTCCTGCTTAAGCCTCTCATAGTTGTCACCAGCTTCTTTGATCAGTGCCTGGATTTCCACCTCCCGGGTGGCTATGTCGGCCTTCTCTTTCCTGAGATCTTCCATTCGATTGATCATTTGGACCTTCGACTGGTTCATCACAGCCAGCGTCGTCCTTAGGCGATCCAAGCTGTGTGAAAGTTGCGGAAGCGAGGTCATCCTCGGCGGCGTCTTTGGTCGCTCTATCTGGTCCTTACCACCATGTCCCATGGCGGCTCTTGTTTGAGCAGCCTCGTAGGCTGCCTTTTCCTCCAGATCAGTATCATCCTCATCAGACAGCCCTTCGGCGTCATCTATGAGTTCTCGCATTTGTTCGCGCTGCTTCTTCTTGTGTTCGCGCTCGGCCCTCTTTCCAAGAGATATACGGCCATCTTCAACGAACTCGTCGAAACCCTCCGCGAAATCCTCATCGTCCCGCAGCAGACGCGTGTCCTTGGAATCTTCCGGCTTATTATTGGGGTCCCAGTCTTCGTCGGATACGTTATCGTCGAGCGAAATGAAGTCCTTCTCCGTTCCGCCGTATTCCTGCTCTTTTGCCAAGCGCGCTCTCCTAGATTTCTTCTCTCTGATTTCTGCTTCGCTGGGAATCGCGGACGGCGCCGACACTTGCATCACTTCGCCAAATTTCGCAGCGACATCTATCGTTCTCTCTTTCCCATCATCGGCAGGGGGTTTAGGCGTCGATGGTGTCGAATGTCGGAGCTCGTTGAGGTGCTCACTGCTGTAACTTGGTCGATCCTGTTCCGGACCAACCCGCATCGGAAGAGGACTGGCGATTCCAGATGGTGTTGAAGACCGCTGCGCAGCACTTTTTTCTATAGCCATTCTTCCCAAGCCGTGTCGTTTAGGCATCACCACTTCACTTTCCTGTGCGCCATCGTCATCGGTCATTGAGGTTCCACCGGGGCCGAACGAGAGACGTAATTTCGACTTTTGTTTTGTCTTGGTGTTGGTCGGTCGCTTGACAACAGGTCCGTTATCTAGTAATCGATTAGAAATGCTCCATTAATCTCATATTCACGTGGTGGCGCGCTCATGGTCCAGGCACGACTTACCTTGCTCTTCTTCGCCCCCCTCATCATCCCCACCAACCTTGCGCGGTTTCCTGCGATTCGCAAACTTGGAACTCATAGTCGCGACTATCAGTAATCAAATGATCCCAAAACAAAACACTTATTCCGTAAGAGAAAAGAAAGCCAAGGATCACCGTAGAAGAGACGTCACTCCGCACTCCGCGACACTTTGAAAGCTTGCGGGAACAACGTTCTCCCGACCCAGCTTTATCGAGCCACATCCAAAGTCCGCGGCGCGCGACAAGATCCCCAACATCCCCGACCAGACGTCCCTCGCCAGAAACAACCGCCAAGATGCCTCAAGCCCAGCCCGAACTCAAGAAGGTATGTTGTTGCGAATCTCACCTATTATGGTTTTACGAGCGGAATGGCGAGCTGACCCGCTTGGTTTTGGTTTCAAACAGTACATGGAAAAGCGGATATTCTGCCAACTGAACGGCAACCGCAAAGTTATCGGCATCCTGCGAGGCTACGATGTACGTGGATACGACCTGAACCTTTCCTTTCTATCGATTTGTCTCGAGCAGATTTTACTGGGTTGGGAGTTGTTTGGATAGCAGGACTGATAATAGGCTCGCAGGTGTTTATGAACATTGTCCTCGACGAGGCGTTTGAGGAGAAGCAGGGTGGAGAGAAGGTCGCTATCGGCATGGTGGTGAGTACTGGGATCACGGCTTTGACATGATTTACAAAGGAAGGGACTAACAGCGATCAAGGTCATCCGCGGTAACTCGGTCGTGATGCTGGAGGTAAGTCTTTCCAGGCCCGTATTCGCGTCCTTTGGATAGGTAACTAACGAGAGATTCAATGCAGGCTCTGGAACGGATAAGCGATAAATAAACGGCCAAAGGGGTAGATTTGGTCTTCGTCGTGGGGGTTTTCTTAATGCAACATGGAGTTCACGGGTCAGCTTCTTCTGGAACGATCGAAGGCAATTTCGATGTCATCGCTTATTTGTTTTACGAAAATTAAAATACACATGCACTTTTTAGAGATATTAAGGGCTTTGATTTGGAAATTTGAATTGTTGATGAGAATCTGATGATTGTTATGCAAGACATCAATCATGAACAATGAGGTTGGCGAAATGACGCACGCTAGAGACGGGCCCCAATCTTCCCAGGAGAATCATCGGACTAAAAGGTAAGAGAAAGCAACATCATGTGTAGAAATAAATAACCTCAGCAACTTCAATCCCTTCCATGGCGCCGTGAATATCGCGTTGACCAACCCCCCCCCCAAAAGTCATAAGAAAAGATACCAAAGAAACAAACAACATCAAAAGTGAAATATAGGATACAAGGTGTGGGAGTAGTCGGCTTATTGTTATGGCCGGCTAGGTTGGCTTCTGGCCAATTTTGAGCTTCAGCTTGAGCCCACCACCAGGAGTGGACGGTGTAGCAGGAGTAGCTGCGGTTTTGGGTGTGGATTGAGGGGCGGGAGAAGAGAGTTTCGGTATGTGCAGCTTGGGAAACTGCTGGGGGGCTTTCGCTGATGACGGAGTACTGGGCCCAGTCTTTGACTGCTTGAATGTGATGCGAGTTGGAGGTGGAGGCATCCCTGGTTCCTCTCGTTTGCGCTTTCCAGCGGTCGAGTCCTTGGACGGCGTGAGAGTCGTGCGCACTTTGTTGGACCGGGTAAAATGTAGACGTCCCTAAGCCGTATGTTAGCATAAATCAAGGCGGGAATTGAGAAAACATGTTACGAACCTTTCCAAGGTGCTTCACTTGCCAGTACCGCGGGTACTTCAGAACCACTCTAACCGAAGTTATCGGGTCATACAAGACTGAGCTGAGATCGACAAACTCAGAAAGCTCAATTATCCCAATATAGGGAGAATTGCAGGCAGCCCATAAAGATTCCTTCAAGGTTTGGTCTCCAGAAATTTCACGCTTGAGGGCCTCCAGCGCGCCTGGCACTGTTTGTCTCCGAGCAAGGTCTGCTTGGCGGACATCTGTAGAGGATTCTTGCTCGATGATCAAACCCTCGTTCTGGGCAGGGGCCTCTTTGTTCGACTTGTGGCCAAAGGCGATGGGCGCAAGTGCCTTCCCAAGTAGTCCATGAAGTCGTCGCCTAAGCCAACGAGATGTATCACTTGACATGGTGAAAATAAACCATTTTAAAAGTTCAGGGCTTCTAAAGATATCGAGTTCAACCAGGCACTCAAACGCGTCAGCTCGTAGCAGATCATAGGTCCCCGCGCGAGTATACGGCAGAAACTGCATCACATCGAGTTCCGATATATTGGCCTGCATGAGTTGCATCTGACAGCGCAAGGCTGCTCGAGAATAGACGTTCTGAAATGAACTCGACCATTCATCCATCCTTCGGTACCTGTCAATTTCTGCCAAGGCATCCTTTTCGAGTTGCTCCTCTTCCTGGACACGAATGATACGCTCCATGTCAAAGTCATCGATGTCGTCCGAGCGCTGATCACTCTTCCCCAACATTGCATGACACAGTGATTGCATCAAGGTCGCAACGTAGAAGTTGTCCGAGAACTATGTCGTATATAAGCAGGTGATGATGTTAGGCAACGTGGGGGACACATACCTCGTTATTTGAGTTGTCGTTGAATCTTAATTTATCATATAAGAAGCGCTTGACATCCAGCGGAGTCTTTCCGGCTTTGTCGCGGACCTTTGAGATGGCATCGGGGATGACAAGCTGAAGAATGTATGCAGCCCTGTCAGAGAAGTCGTTCGATCGAGTCATTGCTGACCCGGGAAGACAGAAAAGTTCCCTAAAAGCCCTCTCCAAATGGTAGAGTCCAAGCCAATTAATTTCTTCTTTGGCATGTTTGATTAAAGACCGTGCTGCGGTTGCACGAATCCCGTAGTAGTATCTTCGATCCATAAGAGTTCGGACAAAGATTGTAGAAATCAACGGATGTTCTCTCTGGGCTGCCATGTATTGTAAAGACTGTGGGAGAATCGACATTAGTAAGTAGAAAGGAAGTAAAGAAGCTCATTGACTCACCTCTAGCTGAGCAACAACATCCCGATCTTGTTGGAGCTGGGAGAGATACATGTACCCAGGCATGACCAAGGATAACTTGCAGATCCACTCAAAATCAGCATCCATTCTGATCCATTCGTAGGATTCTTGCCCCATCCGTTCTTCATCTTCTTTGCTCCAGTCGGCCAGTCGCCATTCTTGCATTTCCTCTTCGCTCTGCAATACATCTCCCAGACAATACAGTAAGACATCCTCCTGCACTTCTGTACCGGGTTCACCACCGATGACGGCAGCTGCGCGCTCTTTTTGTCGCTTGTTCCGCTTCAGCCTTTTATACTTGGTGTTGTACGGTATTTCAAATTTCGTGACGCCTTCTTTGATTTCAACAATGTGCTCGTAAGGCGTGCCATCAGCTTCGTGAATCCTGAGGGTCATGGAGCCGGTAAAGACGGGCTGAACATGGCCGGCATAGACACTGCGGACTTCCTCTTTGACGTCGCGCATGAACGTGTTCTTGTCCAAATCCCGCGTGGTCGGTTGTTCCGACTGCACTTGCCGGATCATCATTTCGACGACCAGCTTCTTCTTGTTGAATCGCTGCGTGGCTTGGAACCGAGGACACCCGGCGCCATAAACCCACTGCTGGAAGTACGAGTCTAGTTTCGCGTGACCGAGTCGTTCGCAGGTCTTTTGAAACATGGAGGTTGTCAACGCGCCATTGGGTATATCGCCCGTCCGCGAATTCAAAAAGATGCGAGAAATGATACGAGGCATCGTGGACTTCCCGCTTGCTTTCGTCAAGCGTCTGTCAAGGATGAACAGAACAAGTGGAGCCTTGAGGGCGATAAATTCGATCTCTGACGGATCGATCTTCAGTATAGTCCCCATGTCATAGATCGACGGACGCTCATAGTCCAGGTCACACACTTTATCCGACATCTGCTTCAGTCGGAATCGATACTCGTTGTTGCCACAAAGTTTTCTCATCAGTGTATCCGTAATGTACCAAGCAATGCCAACGGTGACCCAGGTGTCCACGGGCTCCTTGGGAACGATGTTGACGCCGATCCACTGACATGCTAAAGCATGAACTAGCGCGCGCGTTGAGTCATCTATCGGATCAATGATCCCTTCAGGGAACAGGAGATGGTTGCTGCATATCGACAGGCAAGCCGTTGGCGCGGTGTCTTCGGGGGTATCCTCCACAAAACACATCTTGTAGCTTGTGAACGGATAAGAGCCATATGTCAAAGAGAAAAAATCGATCGCCTTGGCCATAGGAAAGCATGTGTTCCGCACATCATCCCCCCTTCCGGGGAGACAAAAAGCATGAACAGGGATCGCATTCTGTCCTAGTTGCTCATCTTGATCACTCTCCCGGAAATCCGTCAGGTTAATATACTCGAAAGGGCCCACAGCGAAGCCTACTTGCTGGGCGGACAGCGGAGAGTAGCATGCAAAGGAGACTGTCTTTTTGCTGGGATCGAGCGCATCGACGATCTCATCTGTCATATCTCCCGAGCAAACCACCGATAGATCCAACGTTTCATCGTCCGGAGAGATATATCGACCAACAGAAGACTTTGATCGACCCGATCCATGCGCTCCCGCGGTCTCCCGAGATTTCCGACTGAACATATCCCCCAGGGAGCACGGGCATTTGATTGAAAACTCCCAGGTGCAGCGCGAGGAAGGGTCATCGACACAAGGGAACAGAGGGCACCCGACTCCATATCCGAGCGAATTCGTGGTATAAGCATGCGGGTATCGCCTGTCGCCATGTTCGACTCCAACAAACTGCAAGCCATCGCGTATGTTGTCGATGGCAAATTCCACATATACTGTCAAGGCCGTAAACCGCGGAAGAGCGCTTTCTGTTGCCTTCGAACTCATAAGCCCCTCATCATCCGCAGCAGCAGTCCCCCGCAATACCAGCTGGTCTTGAGCTTCGACGGACAGAGGATCAAGCTCCTCGATTCGAACACTCTTCGGGATTGTCAGAAGGAGCTCTGGCTCCGGGGGTGTCTTGAGCAAGCCATCAATCTTCGAGAATAAACGAGGATGGTATTGAGGTCCGTATAGATGAAGGGTCTCGTAGGGGTCCACATATTTGCTCGTGGGCACCTTTTTGCTGATATTCAGTCGCTTGAGCTCGCCCTGGCGAAAATTTAGGCGAATAGTCCGGAGGTCTCTGTGATGCGGATGGATTGTGATTTCTGTTTTCCCCTTGAGACTCTTGCTCGCAAAATCGATCTCTAACTCGACCTTCTGGTGTGCGACCGTATATCCCAGGCCTGGTGAAACAGGACCGATGGGAGTGTCGACGACGCCTGGCATGGCGCAAAATACTCAGCCGTACACCGCGCCGCGAGCGCCACGTTGATCATCTACCGTCATGTCCAAGCTCCAAGAGCGATCGTCAAAATTATCGGGGGAGGTTTTCTTCGACAGCGATTCAAGCGGAGGATGATAAGCGATCGCGTAGGTAGGCGAAGGGAGTTGCAGGTAAGGTGCTGTTCCTAGCGGGGAGAATGAGATGGTCCGGAGGTAGGTAGAAATGGGGGAAAAGGTTTTCAGAAAAGTCCCATAATAAGAAACAAATGAATGAAAGACCACTGATAGACAGTGGTATACTTTGAAGTGAAGGGGGGGAGCAGTGGCAAGCTCACAAAACATTCACTCCGTCGTCATTCAGACCCTCACGTCGCGTGTGTCGGATCCAGAATCCAGAGCTGCGGAGCTGGGCCGCCAACACGTGATTGATGGCCCTTTTTCCGAGGGGAGAAAGGAAGAGGCGTCGTCTTCTCTGCCGATCTCCCTTCCTCCTCTTTACTTTCCCAAGACTTCTCTTGTTCCCGGTCATTATTGGGGGCGACTTCCACTTCTTCTATCCTTTTTTCGCCATTGTCACCACGGATTGTCCTTGAAAAATTATTTTTGTCCTCTTTCCACGCTATCCTTATCCGCTCCAATTGGTCGTCTTGAAATCATTACTAACTCCGACTCCGATAACGCGCTATGAACTAAGGTCAAACTTTACCGCTGTTTATTCGATTTATATACAATTTAGTACAATTGAGACAGGATGAGTGGGATATTAGGCCGGATCCAAGGTTTGCCCTGACAATCCTTACGAGCGATTTGGTGTACCTGACACTAATGATTCTTTTCGCACCAAAGCGATCCAGGAATCGCTCTCGGACGACGCCCTCCTTCCCCTGAAGAGTTACAAGTACTCTAGTGTGGACAAGTCGTTCATCTCGAATTATATTTTAAGACACTACGTATGACTGCCCCGCATCATAAAGGAATTCTCTGGGGAAATAGATCTGACGGAAGAATTCCCCCTTATCAGTGGAATGCATTCGTCGAACTTGTGCCCCTCTGGATGGCCCCGAACATGGTCACTCTGATAGGCTTCATGTTCATTGTTGGCAATGTGTTTCTCATACAAATCTTCGTGCCCGATCTTGTGGGACCGGTAAGGATGCCGTGCCTGGATAACTCAGTTCCGACCGGGTGTTAACGTCTTTTCGAGGCGATAGGGACCTGCTTGGATCTACTTCAGTTTCGCCCTTGGCATGTGGATGTACGATTCTACCCTCGTCCCTACTTGAATGGACTCGACTAATGCGAAATGAAGGTATTCTACCTTGGATAACATCGACGGCAAGCAGGCGCGGAGGACCGGCACCTCCAGCGGTCTTGGAGAACTTTTCGAGTATGTGAAAGGAAGATGTCACCAGAGAACGGGTTCTGACTGGTCTATAGTCACGGCATCGATTCTTTGAATTGCACCCTCGGCGCCCTACTTTCGACTGCAGCAATGGGTCTGGGTTCCACTTCGCTTGGAGCCTACACTGCCATCGTTCCGTGCCTTGCGATGTATTTTTCGACTTGGGAGACCTATCACACCCATACTCTCTGGCTCGGATATATCAACGCACCGACCGAAGGACTTCTGGTCGCAATCGCAATGATGATTGTGTCCGGTGTTTGCGGGCCCGAGGTGTGGGCCCGGCCGATTACCGATTTCATCGACTGGGGGATTTTCGGGACCAACTCCTTCAAGGATCTTTGGGTTCCAATCCTCGTTGGGTCGTTCCTCCTTGGACATATGCCCGGGTGTATCCTCAACGTGGTTAACACCCGCCGAAACCAAGGTCTTCCCGTGGCGCCGGTCTTCAAGGAGTGGATCCCAATTGGAGTCTTTACCTGCAGCAACTTCGCTTGGTTGTTTTCCCCTTACTCGACTCTCCTCGGCGAAAACCATATCATCCTGTATAGCTGGATGATCGCCTTCGTGTTCGGACGGATGACCACTATGATCATCCTTGCTCATCTGCTGAAACAGCCATTCCCGCACTGGACCGTGCTGCAGATTCCCGTTGTTCTTGGTGCTGTGCTCGTCAACCTGCCGGTGTTGGGCTTTCCCGCACTCGGTGCATCGCTCGAACTCATGTACCTGTGGATCGTCTGCATCGTGGTCTTCATCGCCTACATGTTCTGGGCCGTGCTGATCATCAACCGCATCACCACTTTCCTGGGGATCAACTGTCTGACCATCCGCAAAGACAGGTCTGCCGTACGTGACCGAGATTACTTTGAACTCGCGGAAACAGCCCCGGAAACGCCCAGTCTGCTAACCGATCCCAACAAGCAGAACTAAACCCCGGGCTGGTTTCCATCGAGAAGCGAAGGAGGACGAGTCAAGGGCTTGTGGGCTCACCGTTTTGAACATATGTATAACAGTCCTCCGACGGGGGGGATTCCGCAACCGGGATACGATGGAGGAAGTCAGGAGCCTGCTTGTCACCGACTTCATTGGCAAGCCGTCCTCCTACAAGTCAGTCCCGGCCCCGATTGACGAGATAACGACTTGGTTGATGGTTCATGCGCTTTGCGCTAGACGACATCTTGTCGCAGTATATAGACGATTAATATTTGTAGCATTGGCGAGGATCGATAGAGTTTGTACATGCATTTGGAATGAGATTGATCCATAGTATACATCCGTATATAAAATGAGACACAAGAGCTTCCTAGACTCCTTGCTTTCCATCGTCTGCTTATTTGTTCTCTGCTTATTTCCTGTCTCCCCCCGCTTTCCAGGATGTAATCATAATTTAGATACAGCATGCTAACCCTTCTTTCGGCCTTAGCGTTTCCTTCGTTCGTCCATCGCAATGCAACGGTAGTCAATCCATCCACATCCCAACCACCTCCGCGTCCCATTCCGCATTATGATAGGGTCAGCTCTCTCCCCCTCCCGGGGAATCAAGCCACCCCGACCGGTAAACCGCGAAAAATGACCGGCGCTGGAGGGTCAAGATGGTCGGTCGTCGATAAGCTTCGTTGTGGGGCTGATCAGTCCGTCAATATTGCTTGGGTTACACACATCTTTATCTATAGCAAGCTCTAGGACCCCCGCACGACGGGCCTGCACAAGGGATAGGCATACATAAGGGTCGATTGGGGCCGGTTTTACTCTGTATTTTTACTGACTTTTGCTGGGTATCTTGTTGGAGAAGACAGTATGAGTGATATGAAAGGTAGTGCAACGCTGAGCAGCAGAGTAAAGAGCAGTGCGGCGTCTGCTGCTCAGCCTCTTGGAAATGCCGACGATGGATCAGGGGTCATCCATGTGCAGAACGAGGATGAGCTGCGACTGGCTCAGATGGGTGTGTTAGCTGAGTTGATATCTTCCTGGGTTGCATGAAAGGAATCGCTGATGTTTGTATTTGGAAAGGCCACAAGCAGGAATTGAAGCGCCATTTCTCGGTCTGGAGCCTGATCGGACTGGCTGCTAATTGCACCATTTCCTGGACCGGTACGTGTCTATTACACCTCTCTTCTCTGCTGTTCTCTAATCTGACTATCTATGTAGGACTCGGTCTTGGCTTGATCACGGCGATCGACGCTGGTGGTCCTGGAGCTTGTATGGCGGAGTTCATCCCTATGGCGCGAGAGACATATAAAAGACTAAAAGCCTATCCAGTGATTTACGGCTTCATCCTTGTCTTCATCCTTCAGTCATTCCTGGCAACGTCACTAGCGGAATTCGTATCCGCGTATCCCGTCGAAGGGGGGATGTACCATTGGATCGCGGCCATTGCGCCCAAGCGGTACAATAGCGTTCTGAGCTTCGCGACGGGCTGGAGCACGGTCTTCGGATGTAGGTGTCGTCGTGACTTCCTGAGACGGATGGATGGAGACTGACGGTGGATGTAGGGATATTCACAAGCGCATCGACCAACCTGATCTACGCGACCAACTTCATGGCGCTGATTGCGCTGTACCACACGGACTTAACCATCCAGCCCTGGATGACATTCGTGGCTTACCAGGGCCTAAACCTGTTGACGGCGGGGATAGTCATGTTTGGAAATCGGTTCATTCCTATGATTAACAAGTTTTCGCGTGAGTCTGGTTCTGGATCTGGATTGGCGTTGGAATGGCAGAGCAAAGCACGCCTGTGCTGATTGATCTCGATAGTGTGCTACCTCCAACTGGCATGGTTCGTCATCATGGTCACTGTCGTTGCTACGGCGCCGAGACACAATAACAACAAGTTCGTCTTCCAGACGTGGGTTAACAACACGGGGTGGGAGAACAACGTTATCTGTTTCATCACCGGCCTTGTGAACCCGTTGTACTCCCTCGGCGGTCTGGATGGAATCACAGTCAGTCTGCTGCCCTCACTAACGAATACAAAAGCTAAAACATAGGCGTAGCACATCACGGAGGAAATGCCCAATGTAAGTAGCATACACCCTTGTGTCTTACTCATGGTACCAGACTGAGCTTAACATATACCCCTAGCCCGGCCGAAACGCACCTCTTGCCCTAGGTATGTGGCTACCATCTTGGATCTAGATCCTGATACTCATCACAAGCCCATCCACACAGCCTGCACACTCGGCATAGCATTCGTAACGGGTCTATCCTATCTCCTCAGCCTCATGTTCTCCGTCCAAAATTGGGAATCGTTGAAAGACTCCCAGACGGGCCTTCCCCTGGCCGAAATCTTCCGCCAGGCTACACAAAGCCGCGGCGGTGCCTTTGCGCTGGTTTTCATTCTCTGGGTTGCGCTGGGGCCGTGTATGCTTGGGTCTCAATTGAGTGAGTTTCCTATCTAAGACAACTTATATCGCCTCGGGGGATCTTCGATCGTTTAACTGTTATTTCTCCAGGCACCGGGCGGATGGTCTGGGCATTCGCTAGAGACGATGGCCTGCCTTTTTCCAAGACGTAAGTGACGCTTTTGTATAGCCATAAAATTCTCCCCAGGCTAGTCAGGCTATATGCCAGGTACTCATCAAACCAGATGGGCCAAAGTCCACCCCCGCCTCGGCTCCCCCTTCAACGCCCAACTCTGCGTCGCAGTCATCATCGCTCTACTGGGCTGCATCTACCTAGGATCCAGCACGGCATTCAACGCAATGATGAGTTCCGCAGTGTACGTCATAACCGCCGCTCTCCAACCTCCTCTCATCCCCCATCCGAAAGAAGCACCCATCCCAAACATTGCATCCCAGTGAACTAACCAAAACTAGCACAATCAACAACCTCGCCTACCTAGTCCCCATCCTAACGAACGTCCTCGTCGGACGGCGCACCATGCACCGCGGGCCGTTTTTCCTAAACTATGCAGCCGGCATGGCGGTTAATATCATCACCGTGTGCTGGCTGGTGTTTGCTATTGTGTTTTTCTCATTCCCTTATTATCAGCCTGTGTCTGGTGCGTATCTCTCTCTCTCGTCCTTCCGTGGTTGAGGGCTGCGTGGTGGATTGCTAATGGAACATTTAATCCAGCATCCAATATGAATTACACTTGCGTGTGCGTTGGGGGCTTTGTGGTTCTCGAGCTGCTTTGGTGGTTTGTTGCTGGGAAGAGGTACTCGATGAGTATGAAGAAGGCTAGGGAGGAGGACCAGAATGCTGCGCGGGCGGTTGTTGTTGGTGCGAGTGATGAGAAGGGTGTGAATTAGGGGGCCATTGGAGATGTTTGGATACCATTCGAGATGTTAGATTTAGGGGCTGGGTTTCTATGCAGAATGTGACAGAACTCTGAAATCATCATTGCAATATAATCTATCCAAGGAAACCGTTCATCCATGACGCTCCACCACTCCATGCAAAATGTAATAATAATAAAGTGGCAGGAAATACATAACTTCGTAGCCGTGCGTAGGGTTATATGGTGGCGTCAGCACATCCGACCAAAGAGGAACTCCTTGACGACGGGCGAGCTCGAAAACTCCGGGTTGAGAAGAACACAGCTACAGGTATTATTAGTATGTTATGCAAGGATAAAGGATTGCACTGCAGGAGTCTTACTTGAGAAAGTATGCCAGTCCTATCCTTCGCGATTCGAGAAACGCCGGTCGGAATTTGTCTGCACGAATGTTAGTCCGGCGGGTTATCCCTCGTCTGGGTGTGTTTGACACGTACAGATGATACTTTTCGGAGGAAGCACCGGCAGAGCGTTCTTCGCGTGTGGAAATGACGCAGCCAGTCGTCGGCGCAGGTCGTCGAATTCGGAGTACCTCAAACGCACGGTGATGGGACCGCCCTGTTCCAACAGTCAATAGTATGCTCAACACCCGGGTGGATAGGGTTTGACTAACCTCGAGAGTGTTGATCGTGCAGTTCCAGACCACATACGACCCTACGCCGGTCTTTCCCTGGACCACCGCATAGTCGTCTATGGAGACACTCTGCGCCCACAGTCCCCTGGTAGTTTCCGAGTTCGGGTCCTCCGTGTGATCTTCCAAGCTGATGGGAGGCAACTGTTCCAGCGAGGCTTGAGAGGTACGCGACGAATCCCGATGGTGGCTCCAGTAGGGTGGAACTACGCCGGACACGGGGCGATCTTTCGAAGTGGTATGAGTGAGGCGGGGCTGGGGCTGGGGGAGGATGGAGACATTGGTATTATCGCGGCTGCTATGGTTGCTCTTGTTGCTGCTGCTGTCCGTCGCTCCTTTCGACGGCGCGGTGGAGTCTGTAACGCCGGCGTTGGATGGCGTCGAAGATTGAGGCGGGGAAGGTTGGGGAAGGGGTTGTGGCCGAGGCACCGAGCCCGTCTCCTCATTCGCTGGATCCATCCATTTAGGTCTTCTCCAACAAATCCAGGGAGGTGATACTGGCGAGTCACGAGGAAGGAATCAGTTGGAGTGCCACCTAAAAGAGGGTATTGGGGTGCGAGGGGAGGTGGTAGGTGCGAAGTAAGGACGGCTTACCTGCTACTCCGGAAGACGCTTGTTGGACGACAGGGATGGGATTATCCGTCCAACCAGGTGTACACGGTGTATTCTCGTTATTTTTAGTTGTCGGTGGTCAGATTATGAAACGTCTGCGGTGGATTGATCAAGGAGTGTGAGTGAGCAAAGGGTTTGGTCGGAGGAAGTTGAAGCAGCTGGAGATTTCCGTTCATCAATCATGGTATCCTGAGGCATTCTTCCGCTATCAATCTTCAGGCATTCCTGGCATTCCATTCCCTCGGAAAGTCACCTGACAGCCAAGACATCGATTGCCCAAATGGGAAAGAAGTTGCCTTGTCAGGCCCGTAATCAGAGTATACAGACATCGTGTACGGAGTAGTTAATGGAAAAATTCTCAAGATGACAATGCAAAGAATGACAGTGTATCGTCTGGGTCTACCAGCCTTATTATCTCTGGCAATAACCTCGGTGCCATGCAGGAGATTTAACCCCCTATATTGAAGACACCGGACATGTCATATCATGTTGGGTTATGCAGGATATGCTAAATACAGACTAATGCCAACCAGGATGCTTCTAGTCCACGTCATTAAACCGTATTCAGAGTTACTGAGCAGATTTCCCGTTTTTATCGTTAAGAAATAGTGTCTCCTCCCTACCTCAAACAGGAGAACGTCCGGATATCAAAGGATCATGATACTGGAGCCGATATCGTTAGGGTCCCTGCTAGTAAAAAGCCAAGCAGAGTCAGACCCAATCAACGACTTTAGAACATCGGGGAATCCAAGACATTCAAACTCCACATCCCAAGTCAGCTGGTTAGGGATTCACTTTTTTTCCAATGGTCTTCTAAGACATTCCAGTGTAGGTGAGGGGTTCTGGGAGAGGCCAATTCAGAGACATGGCTGTCACAGTGGTCTGATACCAAAGTTAGCAACGGAGACATACAGCACATCCCAGACTGCAGCGACTGATGCGTCTCAAGCTAACTCTGGACTTCTCTGGACTAGTCTCGGTTCTTTGTCCCCGGATCGGCATCTCCAGTTGCGTTTGGATTGAATTTACTTTGTATCTTCTACTTTTTTTCTTCTCTTTTCTGCTGATTTGTTGGCAAAATGGAGTAATGCGCTTGCAAATGCAGTCCCGTCTCATCACACAGGTCGTGGCTTTGGCTCAGATCGCTCAATCTCAATGCAACAATATGAAACTAGCTGCTCCCAAGATGCGGGTCAAATCTACATGACGCCGTGGCCGGAAGTCGCAGGGTCCGTTCGGACTGGCTTTGGAGCTTCATGGATAGCGTCGCCACCCCAGCCTCGCTTTCCTGCCCCAAGACAGTTAAGTCAAAGTCGCAATTAACAGCTAGGGAGAGACTAAGTCGTACCATGTTCCGTGTACAACGACTGTGGTCAGGTTGAACTGAAATAAAAATGGACTTTGCACCACATATAAGTCACCACTGTCATCCCCATTCACCTCTTCTCCTCCCGCTTGCTTTGCTTTTCTTTCCGACTGGAATTTAGAACTGGTTTCTTCCTCTGTTATTTCCACTACTATATTAATATAAGACTGGTCTTTTATTCAACTACCGCCCACCTCGCAAATCTCAAGGTGACTACTTCCCAAATTTCTGGAATCTGCAGCCTGATCCACTTGCAACATCTACAACCCATTCTAATCGGTGTTTATCTTACAGATCGTACAGACTCAACACCTCACAACAATACAACAATGCTTCTCTTGCCATCGCTCGCCGTGATCGCCTCGTTGGCGAGGGCTATCAACGCCCAAGAGGTTGTCACCATTGACCCCAGCAGCGTTGATCCAGCCACGAGGGGTATGTCGAAAAAATGAAAATGAAAATAAACCAGAAGAAAAAAAATCTGACCAGTATCCACAGAGCATTGGTGCCTGTCGCAGACTTCGTCCTGCCCGCTCCTGTGTCTTCAATACCCCAAGTCAACCAGCGAGCCGACCTCAAACGACTGCGATTCCGTAAGTTGGCTGGAATGCAGAGCCCAATTCCTGATGCATTACTGATTCTATATTTGCAATAGGACACCCTCTCCTACAGCTGCGTCTGCGACAACGGCAAATCTCCCAACGCCTCGGAATACTCCCAGACAATCCCCTACTTCATCTGCACCGAGGAGAACAACCAGTGCGTCAATAAATGCGAGGGCAAATCAAGCTGCCAGTCCCGGTGTCGCGACGACCATCCCTGCGGAGCCCAGGACCCCAAGCGCGCCAACAAGACCACCTCCACGACCTCGACCCCCCAAGCGACCACTTCTGTGCCGGCGTTCACGGGCGTCGCGGGTGAAAACATCGGCGCCAGGCCGTCGATTGAGATGGGTCATATTTACGCTGCGGCCCTTGCCATGGGCGCGTTCCTTGCCGGTTTCGCGTCCTTGCTTTGAGTGGAATAAAATGGAATGGCTCACGTCGACTGTGATAGATTGAGACTCGACTCGATGTGCAGTGCTACGATCTTCAGTCTTACACATTCACATTCACATTCACATCCACATTCTCCCTGCATGATTTTCAGCGTTTTCATGGAGCGTGCGCCGTCTTTGCTTTTTGTTCGTTTTTCTATTATGTTGTTATGATTTTAATCATTAATCATATGGGGCTGTCTAGTTTTGTTACCAAAACAGCCATTGCATTACCTCCCATGTTAACTAATATCACTCCTTATTAAATGCATACAACCAAATTACCGCACTTTACTATATATTCTCCTATACAGTTCAGCACTGTAATACTCAGGGACCTACCCGACCTCCAGAAGCACGCACGCGATTGTATACTCAACAATTTACCTTCGGAAGTATAGACACTCTTCCAAGCTATTGAGTATACGTACTCGATAGTCTTACTTCTCTTTTTGTTTATGAGCTACCTAGACTATCAACCACCTTCGAGTCGGATACCTCTTCGTTACCAAGTCAGATCAACCGGGGGTCTTGAGGTTTTGATATCCCATTGAACCCTCACTCGCGAACCACTGTGAGGTTCTTCAAAACAAAATACCCAGAATAGTACATCAGAGCCCGTGAGAGATTTTAGAGGCTTGACGCTTGGGAAAGAAGAGAAGTCGGTCTAAGTATTTTGAGCTATCTAGTTCCACGCAAGAAGCTTTGAAGATGTTGTTTTTATTTTTTACAATTTATATGAATAATATATATAATTTGTGATATAGATAATGATACTTTATATTTTGGATCTATGTCTTCCAGGAATATTTGAGCTAAAAAGCTTTGAATTTTGTAATTCTCATTGTACTCAAGATATATATATTTCAAACTACGGATACTTCTCCCGCATAGATCTCACTACTTATGGACAACTCTGAAAACTATAAGAATCAACTCATCTGAAAGGTACATAAGTTGCCAAAGAAAATAAGAACCAAGCATATTTCATGAGACTTCTTCAAAAGTGGGTGGTAAGCTGATATATTCTTGCCTGAAACTAAAAAAACTAGTTTAAACCCTCACTAAAATCTGCCTTATCCAGCTGGATCCACGTTGGGGGCGGAGTCTCCGACTCATTTCATTCTTTGAATCGTATAAATTCCAAGAAACAGAATGCCATGCCATCTCAACACCTAAGACAACAAATAACCACCCCATGATTAATCAAACCAACAAAAAGAATGACAATGCACACTGCACTTCCGTACGACTGCTGGAAAGCAATCGCAGAGCATCTCCCTCAAGATGATCTCCTGTCTCTGTCACTCGTCTCAAAAGACATTCGCTCAACAGTTGAGCCTCTCCTATACCGCACAATCTCCTGGCCATGGGACGAGCCAGTTCCCACGAGGCGCATTCTCCGCCTTTTACGGACCATCATACACCGTCCAGAACTAGCATTTCACGTCTATCATCTCAGCCTCGTTTCGACCCAGGAAGTCTTCTCCAGCGAGCCATGGACGCCTCCAGAATCAGACATTGACTGGGACTTGGAGCAAGCTGAGTATCGCGATGTGGTTTGCCAGGCGCAAGGCCTCGTCGATGATGCGCTATTTCCGGACGCGGGGAATTGGAAGCAGGCTCTCCAAGAAGGGGACCCTCACGCCTTTGCTTCTATTCTCCTTTCGCGCCTGCATAATCTTCGTACTCTTAGACTGGACTATATGTTTGTTTGGATGTCCGGCTTCCCTGGCCTGATGCTGCAACACGCCTTACTCCCCACCAATTCAGCAAGCAGCAGCAGCAGCAGCAGCCGCCTCCCAACCTTCCAATTTCTCGAAACTGTGGACTACGGGAGCAACGCGCGCATTGCAGAGCGGATCGAAGAGGAATTAGATCTTGACACAGTCGAAGGTTACCCGGACTGTGAGCCCGAGCAGTTCAAAGCATGGTTCTATCTCCCCTCGCTCAAGGCGTTGGCAATCTGGCTGCGCGACGCGCGAGATATCGACCACAGGTCCAATCTCCACCAATTGCACACGCTCATTCTTGCAAGAGCCACTATCGGCGAACAAGACGTCCCCCGTCTCCTATCTCAGACGACCCCCGCCCTTCACACCCTCCACCTCGGACTCGCCTACCGCTGGGGTCAAGAAATCGCCCTAGCGAACGGGACAGAGCTTCTACGCGGGCTAGATTCCATGGCCCCATCGATAACGAACCTCTCCCTCGGACTAGAATATTATCCGCCCACCTTCGGCGAGTACTACCTCGACAGCGAGCAAGAGGAAACTCTCCGCGCACCCTTCGAGGGATTCCTATCGCAATTGAATTCCGCGCGCAAGATCGAAGTCCCCGTTACTTTACTCGTGGGGTGGGATTCGACGCGATCGTTGGATGATCTGAGCGCGATACTGCCCGAGTCTGTGGAGGAGATCTGCCTTAGGCTTGATTGTGGGGGCGTCGGGAGCATGGATTGGACGGTGGTGTCGCTTCTGGAGTGGGTTGAGCGGCATTTGGAGGGTTTGATTGCAAGATGTCCGAATGTGAGGGGCGTTGTGTTGCGGGCGTGGGCGCCGTTGAAGGTGGACTGGTCGGAGGAGAAGAGGGTGGAGGTGAGCGAGATGTGTGGACGGGTTGGGGTCCGGTTGGATGTCGTGGATGATGAGCTTGGGGTGGGGTTGTGGACGTGGGTGTGATAGGATTGGTGATGCTGTTTAGATGATGATGATATTGGAAAAGACGATGGCCATAGGTTCTATTTATTATCTAGACTAGATGGGTGGCTTGGTTGTGAGTTCAACGACATCGCTGAGCCCTCTACAAGTCATGTAACAGCACCACGGATATAAAGTCTCGAAAGAACTTATGGAAACAGTACTTTTAATCCATTCTGGTAACGATCTTACAATAGTCGAGTAACTTCAAGATGCCTCATATAAATTATTGAATTTGTCAAATTCAGCTAAGGGAAAATTGACCCATAAAAATAGTGTAGCTAGACTTTACAAAGGGCAGTCTCTTTTTCTGTCTAAAAAAAAAAAAAGATAAATAGCTCCAACATATCACCAGGTGAAACGCATCATCAATCAATCAATTAATTCTCTAAGCAGAGCAACTCTCGGTATCATCAATAGACGGAGTCTCTAGACTCGCATCAACACCATGATCCTTGGCCTGCTTTTCCGTCATGAGGGCAAAGATGACATTGGAGATAAACTCGTGCGTCATAGACGTAGGATGGAAGACCTTAGAAATGCTATCTGGGATGCCCATGCGCTCGACGAGTTCGAAGTCCCCCTTCATGGGCTGGTAGTCGTCCATGGTGTCGTCGGACTTGGGGGAGCGCTTCCGCTTCATCTCGATGCCGCGCTTCTTCAGATCGCCCTCGGTCCACTTCATCTGATAAAACATGTCGTTCCAGCGAGTGCGGTCGAAATTCTTTTCGTCGTACACCTGGGACTCGTCGACGCCTTCATCGCAGAACCGGCCGAACCAGTCTTGCGAGTGCTGCTCGTAGTCGACGAAGGTGGCGCCTGCGTCGGTGACGAGTTTCTTGAGCTTGCTGTTGAGGTCCAGGACGAGCTTGTTGACTTTGTGGCGGAAGTCCTGCGTGAGGTACTGCGGGTTGAGCTCCGGAAGGAGGTTCCACTTGATTTTGTCGCAGGCTGATGTGTCGGCGTTGAAGAAGGTTGCGTAACCCGTCCAGTAGATCGAGCCCTTTGATGAGAGGTGGCTCTTGGCCTCGTCGAGGATGGCGTTGACGCTTGAATCTAGAGAGCTGCTGCCTAGCACATCTTCGGCCTTCTGAAGTGCGTCGTCGCATTTACTGTAGACTGCCCACTGGTAGATACACCCTTGGACAATGTTGGAGAACCCCAGGTCGTTACCTGTGAAATACATGTTAGCAATTATGCCAGGGAAGGGTAGAGTCGAGTGACAAGCAGAAGGAAATATACATACCACCGCCAGAGATGGTGATCAGATCCATATCGCCCCCCAGCTTCTTGGCCTGCTCCTTGATTTCGGGCGTCTTGTCGCCCAGACACCCGAGGTAGGTGAACTCGTGGGCGTCAGCACCGCCCATGCGAGCATCCTCGTTCAAAAAACTGGGATACGACTCATCGTATCGTGAGCATTTTTCGTCATCCTTGCCCTTGAGTACGGAGCCTGCACCAACGCCCGAGCTGTAGGAGTCACCGATAGAGGCGATTTTCTTGATGTAGGAGAAATCGCCGATGGAGGCGTCCTCGCGCCGGTTGAGGGGGATGCCCGCCGCACTGGAGGTAGCGACGTGCCAGCCAGCCAGCAGCAGCGCGACGGCGCTGCTTTGACGGAGGTGGACCATGGTTTAGAGGAAGGGGAACGAAAGGGAGGAAAGGAGAAGGAGTATGGAAGTGACAAGTCGCGAAATCAGTGCAGGCCTTTCTAGGTCTCGGTGTGAACTTGATCGCGGTTATATACTATATCGTATCCTAGTACCCTTTTTAGACATGCAATGAGAAGACAATAAGCGTCACGTTCACTGTCGGGCTAATTGTGGATTGCTCCTGGTCGGTTGCAATTCTGCCTTGAGCTAGTTCATATCAGCTGTTTCATCTAGTCAAGTCCAGACCGACTGAGGACGGTGATGATGGGTCTTGCTAAGCTGACCGGTGAACTTCCGCCAACCTAGGATGCCCACGCGATTGATGCTGGGATTTTTTTTAGATCCATATCTCAGCCTCGGGTAAGCAACTCAATCTGGGCAAGTCAGTCATAGGGCCAATTTAGATCAATATCTCGGGATCGGGTGAGCGCCAGATCTGGGAAAGTCAGTCATCTCTGCAGGTACTGCCCCCAAATAATGCTTAAATTGGCGGCGTACACAGCCCTACTACAAGACCAGCGAATGTCGACCCACCAACCATAAGCACTGGACCTTCCCGGACCATACCGGACAACGACCGAGTCCCTATAAGCACTTGCTTTTAGCCCCATTCTTTAGCGGTATCTCCGCCTTTAGCGGGCCAACTACGCTAAGAAAGGCTTGGGAGGCTGAGAAGCTTCTGCAAAAACTTCTTAGCCGCATGAAGGAAGTGAAGAATCACCCAAACCAGGATATGATCGGCATTACTAACTGAAGAGAGAGCTATAGCCTACTATAAATCTAATTTGGAGGAAAGTTATTCATAGACCCGAGCTAATGCACGGTGAGCAAGGCTGTGCAGGGCCGGCGTCGTGACGGCTAGCTCGGGGGGCCAAAACTGATAGAGGGCCTAAGGCTGACTTTGTTTCTATACTGCCATTGTCTCTGAAACCAAGCATAGTGAGGACGGGTTGTCAAGGCGAATAACGGATTGGTCAGGCCGAGGATGATGGAGTCGAGTTGTGTGTGAGCGCAAATAGCGCGTTTAACTCTAGACGGGATGATCCCAGACTCTCTAGTATCTGAGAATCGATATCTTTTAAAAGGCCATTCCGGCCTGCATCGTTGAGCTTTCTTTATGTTGCAAGTCATTGTCTCTTTCCTTCTATCCCCCTTTGCATCGCAAGATGACATCCAAGATGGTGTCCAGAATCATCCTTCTCCTTACCCTTCTCGTGGGCCTCGTGCTCTCGTCGAACACGACTGACACGATTGAAACGATTGACACGACCGAGTTTTTCGAGCTCACCGCACGAGACGACGGCACCGATCTGGACGTCCGTCGGGACAAGTCTGTCCGGCCCACAAAACCAAAGCCACCAGGCTTCGACAGCTACCTCTGGAGCTCAATCGCTACCTTCACAGACGACTTGACCGACGGAAACCTAGTCCAGATAGCCGATGACGCGCACAAACGCATGCGAGATCACTGGAAAACCGAGAGAATCGACATCACGAAGCAGCCGACCGTGATGACGGCCTTGAAGGTCGGCCGCAGCGTCTACCTCGCTTCCTCCACAAAGGGCAACCCGCCCGTCGTGTACGAGCGCCGCCGGGGCCAGGATGGTAAAGGCGACGTGAAAAAAGCGGTACCGGATGAACTGGCCAACGCGCTCACGGCGTGCTTGAACAGTCGGGGATCCAAGGAACCGCAACATCAGAACGAGGCGCAGTGCGGCGAGGTCATGGCCATCTTTGCCTGGATCAAACTAAATCCAGGGCAGAAGATCTCGGATCAGAAAGCCGTTATCATTGCGTGGGAGTATAAGGAAGACCCACAGTCGAAAAAGGTTACTGCTAATGGCATCAAGCCTCCCTGCAATAGCAGGGATTTCTGGGGCTGCAAGTCCTTGCTTCCTAAGTTAAAAATCCGAGAAGTGAAGAAGGGCACCAAGGGGGAGCCATATTCAAAGCCGACGGAGATACGGCAGCAGGAACTCCTCGGAAAATGTGGATTGACGTGCACGGGCACCCAGGACAGCCGGGGCACCACCCGGGAGGCCATCATGAAGCATGTGGACGACATGTGTGACCGCATGTCCAAAGACAACAGAGGAAAGCGCTTCAAAGGATTTTCGGAGGAATATAAGAATGCTGGAGGAACGACTGTCAACACCCTGAAGATCTCTCTGGAAGAGGGAGCGGATCAAGGCATTGCATCTAAAGCGTGAGTTTCTCCAAGAACCAGGGTGGAAAGGATGCACACATCTGACGTGAGACCAGTGAGTGCAAAAAGAACTTCCAGAAAACCATCGACGAATGCGACACCAATACCAGGACTCAAAAGAAAGGTGGTCGTATCGGGGATGGGAGATTGATCTACTCCTGGTCGACTCATGCAGACGAATCGAAAGTGAAGTGTCAGGAACACGACGAGGACAACAATACCCACCAGACCCGCGACTACTTCCTCAAGAATATCAAGGAGTACTGCAAGGATGGCCTGAAACTGAAGGCCCAGGACCAGCAGGGTGAAAATCCTGACCAAGCAACCGTCATGAACAGCGTCAATCTGCTTGTCAGATATCCCGAGTCGCAATCGGGTTGCCACACCGGCAAGGACCATGAAGTATCCGCTGAGGATTGCGAGAGAAGCTTTAGAATAATTGTCGATGAGTGTGAGTTTCCTGTGCCTGTTTGGCCAGTATCAATCTCTCTAACCCACTGCATGATGCTAACCTGATCTTTCAATAGGCGACACTAATACTCGCGAGGAGAAATGGGGCGGTTCGCGTATCTACGATACGAATGATGGCTGCTTTGATTACTCTGTTACTGGATGGAAGGGCGAGGAATCTCACCATGGTTTGCCCCCGTCAAGGTAGGGAGTGTGGTTTTGAAGTATCTTGGCGGTACGGTTCAGGATTTTGACGATGTATCTTCTTGGACTGATTAGAGTGAACATATTCATGAAGTATTAATACACTTATTGAGAGATTTTACAGCCCTAGTCTTAAAGTCATTGTTTGGGTAGAAAGTCGTACCCTGTCCAATGGGGGTTGCCTAAGTCAAGTAGATTGGAATTATAATCGATCTTAAGCTTCCGGGTCTTTATATCTCGAATATATCTAGAGGAATTCCGAGTCTCTAGAACATTGAAGAGTCTAATCAGTAGAGAAGCAAGGTCTATCAAGTATAAATAGTGTGCAATGTAAATGAAAATAGGTGATTATACTTCAAAGTAAACGGAATAGAGACCACCAACCGTGATGGCTTTTAATTCGAAAGAGGAAGTCGTGGACCTGGCTGCTGCCCCCCTGACTTCCTTTCCACTAAGATGATATGTGTATCTTTATGCTGGGTACTGTCGACCTGAGAATAGTAGTGTAAACCACTTGCCACATGTCCTGGTAGAATCACGCATTTCTTCAATTCTATAATTACCCTTTAACATATAGACTGGTTTTGACCACTTACATCACTAGTCGTTCACGAACCAATTTATCATCACTATGATTCACAATGTATGTCTCCCTGCGCTATTGAAAACCACAGGCGCGCATGAGCTTACATCGTGCAGCATTCTCCAATTTGCCCGGTGTGCTTGATCAAGGGACATTCCTCGGAAACCTGTCCGTTGTACGTCTCAGCCGTGCATCATATCTCGGCCCCCGTGGATGGTCTTAAAAGGAGTTGGATGGATCTCGGCCAGAATGGGCCGTTGCTAGGGGGTGCTCTATTCTTGGTAGGTCGACTAATGCCAGTTCGGACACAAGGCTGAGTGGCTGCAGGCAAGCAAAGTCATCGATATGGCCCCCCACGCATTCTGGCCCAGACAGCAGCAGGTGGGTACTATAAACATGGAAACGTATAGACGGGACTGGCGCGATGGCAAGCTATTGGCCGAGTTGAGGATCATTGGGGACGCGTCTGAGGAGCCCGAGCATGCGGTAAGTGCTGAGTTGATGCCAATTGAACCAATCCGAAACTTCTAACGACCCGACGATGCCGTTAGACCTGGCGGATTGACAGACATACATTCAGCCTTCTCGAGAACCATGCCGGCATACACTGGGAGGGGTTAGATTCCCGGTCCTCTCAGCCCATTTGATGGGTTCGACTCCGTATCTAATTCCTTTGACTAGAAATATCACCGAGACAGCCTACTGGGCTCGAGTGGAGTTTCAAGAGTGGGTACTCCTGCCCGAACCCTGTGGTTGTCGACTGACATGTTGTGACTTCTTAGTATACTACCCAAGTTTGAAGCCATGTTAGCTATCCATCCCATGGTTTGTTTAACGTACTAGCCTCTAATTTTCCGGTTCTTCCAGTGACGCCTACCACCCAACTGGACACCTGTAAGAGACTATTGCGCTTTCTATGTGGAATCGCACTGACGAGACAGTGTCGAGATATCTCATACCATCTTCAGGTAGCTTACCATACCGCAAGGTCTCATCTTTCCCACTGACTCTTCCATAGTACCGCCGATCATAATGCAGTGTAAGGATAAACCCTCCCGACTATCAGAGTATATCTGAAGGGAATAGATGGGTACCGCAGGCGCCTGATGTGCAGCTTCTAACCTTCGCGGACAATCAGTAAGACATCACAGATACTTGAAAGTTATCCGCGTTGACTATAATGCAGAATCTGTTTTCCTTGGCCGCCTCCAATTCGATGGTGAGTTGCTACCATAGAAAGATCCAGGCGTAATCTCATCAGCGACAGGGCACCCCTGAAGTCGGTCCTTCCAGATGAGACGCCCATGCCTTCAACCATCACTCGAAGTCAATCTGCACCGGATCTAGCGCCTACTTGGATCAACCGGCCTTGCGCACCTCTCTCACCCGATATTAGTGAATTCGACCCAGAGACGAGCAGGGAACAGAGTCCGTCAGGGACCTCAGATGCGGACATCGCGAGTTCCCCCTGTTCCAGTTCTGTTGGTTCAAGTTCCAGTTCCGGTAATTCATTTATTGTAGTGAATTGAAATGGCGAGCAGCTGGGCAGCTGCATGATGACTGAATTATCCTGTATTTGCAACATCAATGAGAATTGTTGATCAAATCCTAGACTGTTGATGGAGACGGTCGATGATCAGGCGGTGGGGCGGGCGGTGAGCGGGGCGTGTTGATAAAGCGAGCCAAATGACGATCATCGTCTCCGTCAGTTACTCCGCCTGCCACCTGCCTACTTATCACTCCCCGCTATATGGACCTGTTTTCCCGTCGGTTGTTCATCTCCTCTTGACTCAACAGCACTGCCTGATTCATATCCATTCCGTATTAGCTCAAGTCATTAGAGAGCGCGTGATTAGTTGTGCTCGTGGACAATCCATCGCAGGCTCGTTGAGGCGGTACTCATAGCGAAGACGAGAATACACAACGGCCTCCGAGATGGAAATAGGGGCAGAAGCGTTCGATGCGTTTCCATCCGGAACCTACCAGGGACAGCTTTCGAGCATGGCAAGTACGGATCTAGAGGCCTTGAACGGCAGTTTAGCACCGACCGGGCCGTTTGTGAGGGTAGATGGTATGTACTCACCACCAGCTCAGTAACTACCTTCCGAGCAGTCACTATGGAAATGGGTACTGACGACCTTAGATCCCCCAAAATTTGAATTGGAATCCTACATTGCGAACTACACTGGTGCGTGAGATCCCGCTGCTTTCCCGGGGAGAGGACTAACGGCTTTTGCTGCCTCAGGCCGGACCAGATTTAATCGCTTGTTTCTCATCGGTACCTGTTCGACGTATCTCGCTGTCGAGGCGCTCAAAGCTGCTATTGCTGAGGCCAAGGCGGGCAAGGATGTCGCGAGATATGAACGGGCTGTCAGGGCACTGGCTGAGGCTGCACCGAACGAGGCTGAAGCCGTACCCGATGCGGACTGGATGAATCACCAGCGCAAGGTGGTCAAGGTCGAAACGGATCGGTTGGAGCACGAGCTACGGGGATATAAAAATAACCTCATTAAGGAGAGTATTCGGGTGGGTTCTTCCTCTCTGTTTCGCGAAGCCTGATGGTCGCTGACTGGTCCAGATGGGAAATGAGGATCTCGGGCACCATTATCACCAGATCGGTGACCTGGTCGCGGCATCTAAGGCTTACTCTCGGATGAGGGACTTTTGCACGACTCCGACCCATATCGCGTCGATGCTGTTCAAGATCATCAACGTGGGGATCGAGCGTGGCGACTGGTTGAGTGTCCAGTCCAACGTGCAGCGGTTACGCAACATGCAATCTAAACAGGAGGAGCAGAGCAAAAACCAGCCGAAGATGTCGGCCGCTATGGGTTTGTCTCAAATACATTCGGGGGCCTATCTAGAGGCCGCGAACAGCTTCCTGGACACGGAGCCCAGTCTGGGAGACTCATACAACGAGGTGATCACTTCGAACGACGTGGCCGTCTACGGCGGACTGTGTGCGCTTGCATCGATGGACCGCCTCGAGCTCCAACGCCGCGTGCTGGAGAACAACGCGTTCCGCAATTTCCTCGAGCTAGAGCCCCACATCCGCCGCGCCATTTCCTTTTTCTGCAGCTCCAAGTTCCGCCCGTGTCTGGAGATCCTCGAGTCCTACAAGACTGACTACCTCCTCGACATTCACCTCCAGCGCCACGTCAGCACACTGTTCACGCAGATCCGCACCAAGTCCATCCAGCAGTATCTCGTCCCGTTCAGCCGCGTCACGCTGGATTCCATGTCCAAGATCTTCGCGCCGGGGGTCGCCTCGGGCCAGACGAACCAGATCGACTCCTCGTCGCCATTTGTGCAGGAGCTAATCACGTTGATCCAGGATGGCACGCTGGAGGCGCGCATCGACCTGGAGAAGATGGTGCTCGTGTCCAACCAGGTCGACCTGCGGATAGAGGTGCAGCAGGCCACGCTCAACAGCCTGGAGAGCTACCTGCAGGAGGCACACCTGCGACTGCTGCGAACCAACATGATCCGCTCGGGGCTGGAGGTGCGGCCGCTTGAAGAACGCCGACACAAGACGGAGGAGCGGAGCGCCAAATCGACAGGACTGGGAGGGCGGATCCGGGGGGTATTCCAATAGGATGTACATAGATCGGCCCGGGTGAGGTATACAGACGAGGCTTATGACTAGAAACTTGATATTCTTACGACCGCTATCTGCTTCTTATGATTGGTGCAGCCAGGGATATACATGCCGCAACGACCAGCACAAACATCAACAAATACATTAATTATCGCTATTAAAATAGAAACCAGGAAGTACCCCCCGACATGACCATCCATCAATCAATTATCATGTGCGTCGCTCTCATACCTTGACCACTTCAAGAAATGAATCTAGTAAACCATTCCCAAAGCCACAGCAGCAGCACCAACAACCAACCCCGACATCCCAGTGACACGCGCCCCAGCAGCATTATCACTAGCCGTCGGCGACGACGAAGGCGACGCCGCATCAGCATCAGCACCGGGAGTATTCTTAGCCCCAGAAGTAGAAGTAGAAGTAGACGCAGCCTCGCCAGTCCGCTCAGGCGAAACCTTCGCCGTCGCCTTCGCCTTCGCCGTAGTGCTATCCAGCTCCGTCGCCGTAATGGTCACAGCCAACATAGGCAGCGACGGCATGGTGATGCTGGCACTGTCGGTGTGGGTGGTCGACACGTCGTGCTGGGAGATCTCGCAGGAGGCGTAGGTTGAGCCTGAGACTTGGCAGCCTTGGGAGAGGTAGCTATCATCATTATTAGTGATTGTTCCCTCCGTGTTGACCAATTTAGATATATTGATATATTGATGGGGAAAAAAAAAAAGGAAGCGGGAAATGGAATGTTAAGGGTTATATAGAAAGGGGCCAATAACTCACTAATCTTCATAAGTATAGATCGCGTTGTAGGTGGATTTCCCTGCGGCGACGGTGTATCCGTCCTCGGGCATGCCGCATTCGTCGCTGTCGGTTCCGGGTGCGCAGTAGACTACGTAGGTGGTGAGGGGGCCGTCCTGTTCATTGTATTGTTAGATGTGTGATATGTGGAGTAGAGGGGTGGGGAGCTATACAGTGGCGATCACTTTACCCACTAAAGGCTGGGGATCAGCCTGGGGCATGAAGAGCGTGACGACTTCATCGGCGGCGAGGACGGAGGATGCGCCGGTGAGGAGGGCGACGGCGAGGGTGAGGATGTTGCTGTGCATTTTGTATAGTAGTAATGGTGGTAGTGTAGGTATTACAAAATAGTTATTATTGAAAAAAAAAATTTGAACGAATGAATGAAGATAGAACGATAACTTAATATAAAAAAGAACGAGAGACTGGAGAACTATCAACAAGAGAACGACGATCAAAATCCAGAAAAGCCTGACAAGGCAGACCTTATATCCTCCCCTCTTTATGTAGCATCGAATCCCGGGAGATAATGCACTGTTTACACGGACCCCGCCACTACAACGGCCAGTTCGTTACTATTGATCCAAAGGCGAACCGAGGGTCTGTCGGCGCGCTAGCAGGAGATTGTCTCGGCGGTTGGTTCCGTCCGATTGGGGTTCCTGTCCGGGCTAGATGCTAATGGGGAAAGTGGTTGTCTTAGTTTGATTGTTCCCTGTGGTGTTGTGAGAATTTCATGCTTTTAGCGTGGTTTGGTCTGGTTATTTTGGTCGGGTGGCGTTGTGCTACGAGGGACTATTAGCCGGCCAGTCGTGTGCGCTGGTCTGCAGAATCTGGTGGGCGTTTTTGGTTGGACAGGAAAATAGTTTTATTTGCAGGTTGCAATGGAGGGAATTTTAAGCGATATGCGATCCCCTCAGCCACTTTGAACTGCCGAGGAGTCCGCTGGTGACTCCCGCTAGGAATAACACCCCGTTGAAGCCGGCTAGGATGTAGAACGGCGCCCCCGAGGAGAGCACGTCGAACAGCAGCCCGCCGACCTTGGTCAGCAGCAGTATCCCGGCACCGCCGTACAAGGAGTAGACCCCGGCGATGGACCCCTTCAGGTGCGACAGCCGGCGCGACTGGGGTGGCGCGGGTCTCGCCAACAGCGGGCGCTGCTCGTCCGGCGGGTCACTCGGGTCGCTCCCTGTGGGGTTGGCATGCTCGGGTTCGGTGGGCCCCGTCACCTGCAGGATACCGTTGCTGAGCACGGCTAAACTGCAGACAATCGCGCCGATCTGGCTGATGCCCATCAAGCCCATGATGAAAAACACGGCGGCGGTGCCGTTCTGCCCTTTGTATTCAGGACTGGGTAAGAGCGCAAACGCGGCAAAGCCGACTGCTCCCGCGAAGCACGCCGTCAGCAGTGGGAGATGGTACCGTCGGGATTTCTCCGAGAGGTACCCCATCGCCGGGGCGACAGCGAGTGCGACCAGCTGGGAGACCCCGGTTAAGATGGACGCCAGCACGTAGGCGCGCGGACACGACCGTTTGATGTCTCCGGGACTGCCTGCGGAGTCGTCGTGGCATAGGCCCGAGGTTTGGTAGTAGTGATTGACCGCCAGGGGGATAAACAACGAGATCCCGACGGACGAGGCGCGTGCTACGAACCCTCCCAGATACCCGATGAAGATATCCCGATTGCGGAATCCCAACGCGACCGCCGAGCTCAATTCTCCGAGATACGGCAGATGTGGCTTGCCTTCTCCCGTATGCGCAGGGTCGTCGGCTGTCGACCACAATGAACGCCATCCCTTGTGTCCCTCACCGGGGAGATCCTTCAGGCCAACCAGAGAACCGATGCTGACCACCACGGCCACCGCCGCGACCAGGTAGTAGCTGCATTGGATCGATTGCGGTGGCGACATTCCCGACTGCTGGAGCCGGGCTGGAAGGGGTAAGAAGACCACCAAGGCCACGAGTGCTCCACAGCCAGCGCACATGCCAACAAACCCGGCCAGCCGGGACGCAGGCGCACGTTGACGGGCGTCCGGTTCGGACGGCGCTGGCTCGTCACTGGCGGGATCAGTGTCCAAGTTAGAATCTTGTCGCACTGGCATTGGCCGGTCTGTGACAGCTGGCAACACCGCCGTCACCATGGTCGACACCGCCGAGGCTCCCAAGCTGAACAGAAGCCGTCCCAGGAGAAGCTGGGGGTAGACATTCACGGCCTGGACGAACAAGACCAGCGACAGAGCCACGATGGCGTAGCCCACGGTACAGACCTACACCGGCACAATCAGAGACCGTCCCTAGGATAGAAACGGCGCAGTAGAAGCTTACATAGCGGACCCCAATGCGGTCCGACAGGACTCCCCACAGCGGGCAAGCCGCCAGCGCGAGCAGCTCATCCGCAAACCCTAGCGTTCCCACGACATCCCCCTGGCCCTCATGGACGCCAACCAAGTCAGTGACGACAAACGAGATGGAGGAGTTGATAAAGACGAGGAAGGCTATAGAGAATGGACAGACGCCTAGTAGGTAGGTGAGTGTTTGGGCGCGGGTCGCCGTAAACAATGGCGGTGGAGAAGCCATTAGACCAAAGACCGCATACCGGTCACCACTGCTGTTTGAGATCCCCGTCAATTGATAGTATCTGGTCTGTGAGATATGAAATCCGATCGAAAGTGGGTTGTAAGAAGTGGAATGGATGACGATGATGTGGACGCCTTGATGCCCCTCTGTACGACGCGGTCACGTGGGTGCATCGGTGGGCCGCAGATCGACAACATTTCTCAGATGATATTGGGTGATGATATGAGGGAAGGTTGCTGAATGATGTCGCATTGCCCAGGGCACCATTCCGCGGTCTCTAATCAGTAGAATGAGAAGGACTAACAAGTGCCATCCCCGTAGGTAGGAGGAGTGAAGAAGTACCCAGATATTTGTATGGGGTAAAAGGACCGGAGTGACCCGCTGACGTAAGACCGGATTAGTTTAGCTGTCCTCACCTTAAACTTACTCCGCGCCGCCATTGACCACGCGATTCTACCGAACAAGATCATCTTCCTCGACGGTCTGCTTGAACGTACGAATTCCGTCCATTTCTCTTCGGGACACCCGTTGGTTCTCAATGTCCCGCTGAGGTGCTTGTTTCGATTTGGTCATCTTGTCCATGATCTCGGGCTGGTTGCCCACATATTCCCCTTTGTGGCCATGAGATTAGCCGCCTACGCTGGGGTAAGTGGCTGATGGATGCTCCCCTTTTCGGTCATGGAGGAAAAAAGGAACCCCCAGATTGACGTTCTGTCATAGGCCTCGGTGGCTCTGGCCACGGGTGTGTTTCTAAAAGCGCTGCATCAACGGGCCAACTTCTACGCCGCTTGTGTCTACCTGTCCCAGAGTAGCGCAAATCTCATGGTGAGTCTTCCTTCCTAGGACGGGGTCGCAGTGAACTGATAAATGCTGATGGGTTGTTCAGATCCTGACGAATGTTTCCCTACTGGCCGTCGGATTCTTGCTCTTCTGGCTCCAACGTCTCCTCTACGGACCCCTCCGACCCATCGAGACCGAACAATTGTACGAGAAGGCATGGTTTGCCGTGACGGAAACATGTTTGGCCATGACAATCTTCCGCGGAGAACTGGGAGGCTGGTTTTTGGTCATGTTCGTCTGCTTGCTGGCCGGGAAGGTCTGGGGTTGGATCGGAGAGGGTCGCGTCGAGTTTGTGGAACAACAGCCGCCGCCCAATCCCCGATGGTTCCACGCTAGACTGGCCACCTCGTTGCTCCTGTCCGTCGCGTTCAATTCCCTGATGCTGAAATACTGTGTCCAGACCGTGCTGGAACAGGCACGACCGGACATGATGGTCATGTTTGGTTTTGAGTTCGCCGTGCTCACCATCCTCTCCACCTCGACGGCCGCCCGGTACTCCATCACCTTGGTCGAGATCTACGTCAACAACCAGCAGAAGAAGGCGCGGATTGAGGAGCGGCGTCAGGAGATCCGAGAGGCGAGGGCGGAAACTGTGCGACAACAGGCCCTGAGAGGGGAGCCCTCTCCGACGTTGCCCCCGGACGAGGAGGTCGACGAGATGGAGCTGGACATCCCGGGCTGGGAGGAGAAAGGCCGCTGGATATTCTACCTCGACCTAGCCACGGACTTTTTGAAGCTGACCGTCTACCTCACCTTCTTTGCCATTCTGTTCACCTTCTACGGCTTGCCCATCCATATCCTCCGCGACGTCGTCGTCACCATCCGCTCCTTCGCGCGCCGCATCATGGACTTCATCCGCTACCGGAATGCGACGCGGGACATGAACGAGCGCTATCCGGATGCGACCGCCGAGGAAGTGGCCCGGGAGGAAGTCTGCATCATCTGTCGCGAAGAAATGACCCCGTGGCAGCCACCGGCGGGCGGCGCCCGGCCCCGGATACCCGAACGGCTCAGACCCAAGAAGCTGCCTTGTGGTCACATCCTGCACTTTGTTTGCCTCCGGAGCTGGCTCGAACGACAGCAGAACTGCCCCACCTGTCGACGCCCGGTCATCCCCCCGCCGCGTCCCCACGGCGCCCAGGAGGGTGGCGGTCTTGGCGCGCAGCCGAACCTGGCAGGCGGAAACAACCAACCTCCGGGTCGCAATGGACCCGCCGATGGGCTGCCTCGCGCCCGCGTGTTTCAGTTTGGGCCCTTCCGCATCGGCTTCGGGGCCGGGAGGGGGGACGTTTTCCGCAACCTGCACCAGCAGATCCACCAGAACAACGCTCCGGGGCCGCTCGCGAACGCGAACCCTCCCCCCGGCGCGAGACAGATCGGGTTCGGCTTTGGATTTGGGCGGCCTCCGGCCCCGGCCCCGGGCCCGGCCCTCGCTCCGACACAGGCGCCCCTGCCGTCCGCGGCGAGTACCGCGGACATGCAGAGCCATCTCCAGCAGATGGAGCAGCAGATCGTGCAGGAGATCAACAACCTCCGGGTCACGGTCGACCAGCTGCATCTGGTCCGACTGCTGCAGTCGGAACTCCAGCGCCTTCGGAACCTGCCCGCTACCCCGTCGAACCCCCCAGGGATTCCAATCCCGACTGCCTCCGCGGCCTCGTCCGCCGGATCGCCCGTCGCCCTGCATCGTCAGTTCGCGTCCGATCCGCGCGCCCCCGCGATGACGGCCAACGACACCCGACTGCCCGAGGGACTCAGTCTGCCCCCGGGGTGGTCGCTTCTCCCGCTCCACGCAACCGACGCTCAGGCGCCGGGGTCGACGGGAGTGCGGGGCACCGACCCTGCGACGCCGACCGTTCCTGCGACGCCGACCGTTCCCACGACGGACGTTCCGACACAAGCCCCCGACGACGGTCCGAGCCCATCGGCCCATGCGCCTCCGGCGCACGAGGATCACGAACGGGTCCCCGATCCTACCCCAACGACGGCGACATCCCCGCCGTCGACGGTGCCCCAATGGAACTTTGGAAGCCCCACAGGGCCCGACGGGTCGTCGAATGTATCAGCAGCCCCACCACCGGCAGAGTCATCGGCCGGGGTGGACGGGCAGGCTGCAGGAGAGGAAGGGGACTCGGAGTCCTCCAAGGGGAAGGCCCGGGTAGCCACGGTCGAGGAAACGGTAGACGAGGAGACATGACGATAATGTTTGTATCTTTTTATTGGCAATTGGATTGTAAATCAAGGGTCTTTAAATATCCTTTTTCAGTTAGCTTTTTCTGTTCTAGCATGGTCATCTAATATACTATCCTGTAAATATCTATTACACTATCAAGTTAGAGGAAGCTGTCTGATTATTTATATCTTGGCTTCGCTCTAATTTTCTTTTCTTTCTAAATTTTCGTTTTATATTCTATACGTTCTTGATCCCGCCTGTTGTGTATTAGGCTTAACAATTCCATCTTTTTTTTTTTTCCTAATTACCTGCGAATCTCGTAGCCTCAGCGGCCTGCATGCTCTGTACACTCCAAAGAGTCTATGGGCTTCTTCTTCACCCCAGTGACTACACCGAGTGGAAGGAGAGATAGATTATATACGAATTGGATTCCAGTATTTGGGACACCTTAGATTTTGGGTTTCTTGGGCAAGGCGCCAATCCTCTCTTCCCACTGCCTGTCAACACTCACCCGCTGGGACTGTGAGACCCGTTCCCAGCCCTCACGGAAACGTGCAGACCTTAAGCCCCATGCTGACAACCTCGCATCAATAAAGCTCGCGCACGGCTCAGCACATTCTTGGACAACTTCCATTGGCACCATATGCCCACATGGAAGGACAATCTCCTGCACAAGGCCACTGGCCACGCCGCCACTGCCTCCAACCCCGGTCCCAGTCAGTCGTAGTTTCTCCTGGCGGGCTTTCGGAGTAGACAAAGGCGATTTGTCTCCGAATACGTAGAGGACAGCGGGTTTGAGCTCCGGTAGATGACGAAGCATGTATGCGGGCTCAGGGCGGTAAAAGGGGAACGCTTCCCGATCGTCTGGGTGCATTTCTTTCTCGGGATCACCGCGAGGGAGACCGGATCGCTCGTCGATATAGGACGGTCTGACGTAGAAGAACAGCTCCTGTGCCTTTGTCGTGGCCAGTGTGACGGCGTGCGGCCCTGTCTTTTCGGAAATGGCATGTAATGGGGTGGGGAGGTCCCGGAGCCCGTATTGGATCCATTTGTCGAAAACGCGCGGATCCCATGCGCGATAGAACGGGTTTGATTTGAATTTCTCCGAGGCCTGCTCCCGCGATGGCCACACGTCTCGTCTGAAAGTCGATGCTTGGGCAAACTCGCGGCCTGGATTCTCCCGTTGTATGACTGGGTCTAGGAGAATCAGACCGTCAAAGAGGGACGGGTGCATCATAGAGAGATGAGCCCTGTCATGTCAATATCCTGGCGCATGCAAGCTGATCAGGAAGGACTCACAACTGCAGTCCACCCATGCTGTGGCCGATCCCAATCAGCGGCTGGGGGATCTGTTCTTGAAAAGTGTTGATCATAGAAAGGAGATCACGTCCATGGTCAAACCAGTCGGCTACAATGGAGTCAGAGGCATACAATCTGCGTCTGTCCTTTCGGAGATAACCCACGGTCATGACCCAGAATTGATTCGTTGAGGATACCGCTTTGCCCCTGCTGGGCGACGTCCGCAATCCAAATCGAACGAATGCGTCTGTTTTGGCTCAGTAACCTGTCATGGATGTCGTCCCACAACGGCTCGTAAAGTTCCTATCCTCCGAGTTAGACTGGTTGCCGAGATGCGGACAAGGAGTTTGTTACCTTTGGAAAGCCATTTGCATGAGCCCCGATGATAGTGACATCGCCCTCTTTCGGGCAGGGGTTGTTGAGGGGAATATACTGCTTCACAGCAAGTCTCAGCTCGTTTTCGCGTCCGGTTATGACGGCACCCGGTTGCTCTCGGACGTGTTGACCGCGTGTGATATGCTCGACAACTCGAAAGTGCGACATGGATTTTCTGGATGGCAAGGCCAATGGGTTGACTATTCGGCGGGCTTGTGACCTGGCCAGCATTGTGGGAGCAACAGGAGGGGGAAGAAGTAAACGGGCTACAATCCATTGAAATAAGGAACAACAAGATCACACTAATCATACTATGTACGTCTAACACTTGAGGACCAGCCCTCCCCGCCTACTTTACCGAGGTTCCCATTCATGGGATTTACCACCGTTAGTGGATTTGCAGCCCGATTGGCTGCAGATCAACTCCACCGTGTCGAGCGGACTGTTGCTGCGCCGGTAGTCTCGGTCATCCGCGATATCTATATCACGCATATATGGAGGAAGTGTTGGAGGGATTCTGAACGCGCCTTCCTTCTTGCCGCCGCGCCCTGCGTGTCGTTCGGGGCCCCACAGCAACCATGTCACAACAATATCTCCCACATTGTAGTGTGAAGACGTGGAACCCAGAAAATGAGTTTGTTGATCAGCGAGGACTTTCGCCTTCAAATTTATATGTTGATAAGTTAATGAACTCCCTATCGACTGCTTCCTGTATGCCGCGAACCCAAAGCATGGCCATCTTGTCATAGCCATCATCGTTCGGATGAATCCCATCAACGAGACCCCTGACGTCAGGTCCCTCCGGCGAGTACATGTCTACTAGCACAATTCTCTTGTGCTCGGTCGCCTTCTTTTCGGCCAACGCACGAAACTGAGCATTGACGCATTGTACCATCGAATCCACCTCCTTGTCGGCACAGGCGATCAAAGTAGAGAGTAAGACCGTGGACTGCGGGCGAGCTCCCCAAAGAAACTCAAGCAGTTGACTCATGCGCTCTCCCACTTCCGTGACCCCAAAGGCTTGAAGACAATCATTGGAACCGGCATTGACCATGACGATATCTGGAGAAAGTCCTTCCACCGACCTCCTGGCCTTCCTTTCGATCTCGTCGATGCGGAACCCACGCCAGCCCTCATGCTCACCGTTGGACATGGAACCATCCCTGCGCGATCCCACCATTCGAGCATTGACGCCACGCTGCTCGAGCATCCGCAACAGCGACTTCCTGTATCCTGCTCCATGAGAAGAACCCACACCACGCGTGACGGATCCGCCCAGGGGCATTAGGCGCAACGTATGGCCAGAAGGGGGGTCTGCAGTAATCAGGAGTTAGTGCCAGGCGTGGGTTCGTAGAGCGCCGCTACTCAAAGCCTCACTCAAACAATACAGACCTTTGGGTCTTGGGGACTTCAAGTTGGACATATGACGTTTAGCTCGGGGGGTTGGCAATCGACCGAGGAAGGAAATGCGCAACTGTGACACATCTCGTCGAGGCGGAAATGGGAGCAGCCGTTGCATGCTGCTACCGCATAAGCGACGTATCTTGAGATGTAGTAGGTAAACTGCGAAAGAAAAATGCGAAAGAAAAAAAAAAGGCGGTTAGAGTTGAAATATTTGGATGCCGCATGACGGAGCCTCGGCGGAATGCCTGGAGAACAGAACGGGGCCTGTGAATCACTCGATCCCCACTCCGTCTCTCCATGTTCATCAAGACCCCGTCTTGCTCTTTTCCCACTCTCCATCGCCCAATGATTTCTTTCTTTCATTCATTGTTTTTGAGGCCTATGGTGAAAGTAATTAACCGAGTAGAATCAGGCTAATCACCTTGCTGTGTCGGGGTGAAAGGTTGATTGATCTCATCTTAGGGATACAAAGAATCATTCTGACTACTCAGTTATGCTTGGGTAGATTTTACATATTGCTGAATGGTGATATCTCAAAAGCCAGATAAGAAAAAAAAAAGATTTGATTGATATTCCACTGCCTAAATCCGAATCGCGCACAATGTACCTTGTTGTTTTCTTCTTGTTTTTTCTTTCAACCCCTCGAGCTCACTGCTATGTCGTATCCTAGAGCTTTGAAGCACAATGAAAAAGATATATACATGTATGTACATACTTGATCTCCCCTGCTCGAGCCTAAGGAGTGACGATGTTGAAATCAGGATTCCCAGGATCAAGCAACGACGCAAGAGTATCCAGCGCATCGGTATCACCATCAATCTTAATCCCCGCCTTCCTCAGCTGTAGCGGTTTAGGCCCATAGACCGCAAGCGCAGTCAGCTGCTTACTCGTCCCAGTCAGGGTCACAGCAGCGTCGCCCGGCTGCTTCGCCGTGCTGTAGACGAGCGCGCCGTTCGACAGCCACCACCGGTAGGTGAGTCCCAGGTCGGTGACGACGACGTCGATCGCCAGCTCCGTATCCCAGGCGTTGGGCCCGTTGATCTGGACGGCCGTGGCGTCGAAGAGCATCTCGGGGGTGAGCTGGCTCAGGACGTCCGGCGCGCTCGTCTGCGTCGGCGTGCCGAAGTTGCCCGTGCGCAGCTCCGTCGAGCCTGAGATGAAGAAGTTGCGCCAGGTGCCGTTCTCGGAGCCGTAGCCGAGCTGCTCGTAGACGTCGGCGAGGAGGTCCTTGGCGGGCTTGCTGTCCGGGTTGGCGAAGACGGCGTGGTTGAGCAGCTCCGCGGCCCAGCGGAAGTCGCCCGTTTTGAACGCCAGGCGGCCCTTGCTGATGATTTCGGCGAGGCCGCCGGCGAGTTCGACGTAGCGTTTGGCTTTCTCGACGGGCGTGTGTTCCCAGAGGTGGGCCGGGTTGCCGTCGAACCAGCCGCTGTAGCGCTGGTAGATGGCTTTCACGTTGTGGTTGATCGAGCCGTAGTAGCCGCGGGCGCTCCAGGCTTTGTCGAGGGCTGGGGGCAGGGTCATCATCTCTGCGATCTCGGGGCCGTTGTAGCCCTTGTTGAGGAGGCGGAGGGTCTGGTCGTGGACGTAGGCGTAGAGATCGCGCTGGGAGGTGAGGAAGTTCATGAGGTTCTCGTTGCCCCAGGTTGGCCAGTGGTGGGAGGCGAAGACTACCTCTGCGTCGTGGCCGAAGAGGTCGATGGTCTCTGTCAGGTACTTGGACCAGGAGTGCGGGTCGCGGACCACCGCGCCGCGCAGGGTCAGGATGTTGTGGAAGGTGTGGGTGGCATCCTCCGCGGCGCACAGTGCCTTGAACCCGGGGAAGTAGATGAGCATCTCGGATGGGGCCTCGGTGTCCGGGGCCATCTGGAACACCATCTCGACCTCGTCGATGGTGTGGGACTCACCCGTCGTGGTGATATCCACGTTGGGCGCGATGAGGGTGACGGTCCCCGTGGAGACGGTCTGTCCGAGCCCAGCGCCGATCTGACCGCTCGGTCCTCGCTCGAGGGCAGCCCCGTACATGTAGGCGGCGCGGCGGCTCATGGCCGTGCCCGTGAAGACGTTCTCGGAGACGGCGTGCTCGAGAAAACCCTCCGGCGCAAGGATCTTGATGTCGTTCTTCTCGACCTCCTCGTCCGTGACGATGCCTCGAACGCCTCCGAAATGGTCGACGTGGGAGTGCGTGTAGATGATGCCCTTGACGGGCCTGTCGGCGCCCCGATGCTCCTTGTAAAGAGCGAATGCGGCAGCACCCGTCTCCTGCGACGTGAGGGGGTCGATGACGATCAGGCCCTCTTTGCCTTCGATGAAGGTGGTGTTGGAGAGGTCGAGCCCGCGCACCTGGTAGATGCCTTCGGTGACCTGATACAGCCCGTCCAGGTGGACTAGCTTTGATTGACGCCACAGACTAGGGTTGGCCGTGTCTGGCGCCTCCTCTTCCAGGAAATCGTAGGCATCATTGTCCCACACGGTTTCGCCCTGGTCGTTGTCCACGGTATTTGGGTTCCGACGGCCGATCAAGCCCCTGGAGGCGTTGACAAAGTCGCGCTCGTCATCGAAGGGCAGGGTCTCTCGGATCTGCGCCTGCTGATCGATGATGAACTGGCTTGCGGGTTTGGGCTCAGACATCGTGAGAAGAAAATGGGAAGTAGCGTTGAGACTTGTTGTAGTGAAGGAAGTTTGAAGTGGTGTTGCTGTTTGAAAAAGGAGGAAGTGGTGGTCCATCGTCTCGCTTTTATATCCTCCTCTTCCGACCCCCTCCAAGCAAGTCTCTCTTGCCCAACCTCACATTCCTGTCTCTCGTGGCTCGTGTCCCGTTGCTTCAATCTATGCTGCATACAGCAAGAGGCAGGGGCTCGGGGCCAATGTAACCCATTGCATGCCGCCACGATGCACGTTGAAGAGATCGAAACTCCCTCTTGTTCAGCTCGCCGACTCACTTTTGCGCTACCTGGTGCGGGGTTGAAAGGACCGTACATGAAGAACATCATCATCTCTCGCAACGTATGCCAGATAGGTTGAGGCATCGCATCAATCACTGCAGCCGATGACGAGGCCATCGACCAGTCGGGATTCCCGATAGATGCATCCTCCATCCAGGCGCTCAGCTGTACTATCACAACCCCATTCAAGTCCGACTAAGGCATGGTCTTGGTACTATCACACAGGTTTCTGATCCTTGTGGATTTTGCCACGCTAAACAATGGGGTGGCGACTGTGTCTCCGGTACCCCACGTATTCTGTGGAAGGAGAACGGCTTCGGCATCCGGCTTAGTGCTACTAGAGCCAGAGGGGGTAGGCAGCGGGCTGATGGTACTAGATTTTCTTGGTATGCAATCTGCTAGCCGTGCTTGAGCTCTAATTTGAACGAGTAAAAAGGACGATGCATAGGCGGATCGGGTATGCAGGTGCTATGCGGGGCGATGGGAAGCTAGGCTTGGATCTCGCTCCTCGTCGCCAATAAAGAGAAGGGTAGATCATACTAGGTATGCCCTACGCGAGACGGGAAGCAGATGAGGAGAAACAGGGCGAGAAAGAGAAAGATTGACTGTGGTGGCTTGCGCAAAGAATCCACGAGTGGGATAGGAGAGACCGTGGTTGGTTTACTAGATCTGCCACATACAACAACTGCAGATGAACGGGGTCGATTTGTCGACACGACAGGGAAAACCCTACCTGAGGTTAAAAAAGCCTGCTTTCGTTATGAGCTACACTGTCCCTTGGTCAGGCCAATGTCTAGAACAATAAGCTAGGTCCATCATAGTCTAGTGGACAGGGGTTCCAGAGTAACCTAACCCTATCACGAACATCAAGGCTATTTGTTCAATTCCCGTATGTTGTTGTATCCACCCCCCTAACAATCAAATCTCTATGCCAAGAGAATGACTGCAGGATATCCAATTGTTGAGGAAGTGCAGAGTAGACAGATGGATCCTCACACCTGTTTCCATAATGCAGCAGACCCTTTGGCAGCGTCCAGGACTCCAAGCTATGGGGTATTAGACGGGCTTATAGCCTGAGCATGTTTATAATCAGATGGTCACTCTGTGGAAATAGGGGATGAAAACACGTCCTAAACAATGTAATGATGATATTGAGCTATGGAAAGGTGGCAGATGGTTGAAAAAATCATCAACATATACACAGTCAAATCGTGTGAGACGCCCTGCAGGTCAGCTGACATGCCTCGATTGTAGTCACTTCCACCCCCTCTACCATATGTCTGACAGTCTTTTTTTTTTTTTTTTTTTTTTATCATGTCTATGTTTATGTATAGTAAGTTGGTAACTAGTCTTACTATCTACCAAATAAAATGGTTGAATTCTGACATATTACATAAGCCAAACAATTCTCACTGATCGATTCCTCCACGTATTCAAGATATATATAATCAAGTACAACAATAGCGACTCTCGCTCACGTCAAGGTTCACCTCTTATATCAGACAAAACCCCTTCTTCTCCTGTTCTGATTCCGAGTTCTTTGCTCGTGGGTGTTCTGTCAGAACTCTTGTGTCTAGAATCGCATATATGTTCTGTTTTCCTGCTGTTCGATATGTTCCGCTCAATAGAGTCTAGTAGTCAGGATTAGTGCGGGGAGCAGATGTTTCATCCTCTTCAAACCGATCCCTCGCTGACTAGCGGACTGTACCCCATATGGATACTGAATAATACTGGATGTAAGTAATACATCTCGATCTTTCTCTTCTAGTTATCTCAATGTCACCATGATTCATCTTACATGATCCACCATTCCAATCACAGTTGCCTAGAGATGTTCCTGATCCATGATCTCATAACTCCCTCCTGAATCCGCTTCCTTCTCGTCGTCATCCAAGACGTAGACGCGCTAGACTGGCTGACAACCGGCTCCACTTGATGCTCCACTCGGTCTCCGACCGTGGTCCCTGGGCTGCAATTTAAACCATTCCTCACCACCACATTTTTATCTTTCTCGAACTCACTCTCAATTATTTACTGACTCCCTCTCTCTCCCTCTCCTTCTCTCTCTCTTCTCCCGTGGAATTGATTTCCTCTTGCGGGGCTGTGTCTTTTCGTTGTCTCCTCGTTTTACAGCGCTTCCATGATTTGAACACCGACATCCTGGCTGTGTCCTTTTATCTGCATCTTTCCCCTTCCCCTTATCCCAGTGAATCCGACCTACCTGGTTCATTGCTAAATATCGCTGAATATCACGGGTCCTGGCGACCGATCGATACTTGGAATCGCACCAGGATCGCGTGATTCGACCGTGGAGCAGGTTGGAGAGTTTAAGGCTCATTCCGTCACTGCGCCATCATCCTCAGGATCGCAGGATCATCGATCTTCTCCTGTCGCAGTACACCAACCTCCTCTTCTCCTCCCATTTACCGATATTTTCTCTTTGATCTGTATTATTCATCGCTTTTCCATCTTTCTATTTGACCTCTATCCCCACCTTGATTTATCTTGTTATCCCCATATCTCCCATCCGTTACGTCCATGATTTCCTCCCGGCGCGCAATCCCCTTCCTCGGCCTAGCCTTCCTCTGCATCTTCCTCTATACCGTCCGGAGTCTCTCGCGAGAATGGCAGTATATGCCCCAGAAGGTTGGGCTGGGCGAGCTCGTCAACCCCGCCTCCGGACGCTGGAATATTAGCTCCCCAGACGACCACCCCGTCCGACAACCGTACGCCCCGCGACCGCATTATATCCCCGGCGTGCCCAAACCCCCCGGGGCGCCCTACTCCAAGATGCTGGTCGTCCCGAAGACTCAAGAGGAGGATGTGTCGTGGATGGGTGACGGCATCCCCGGATGGCAGTCCGCCGTCTACGTCGTCGACGACCCGGCCGCCCCGCTGCACCCGCCCAAAAACAAAGGCCACGAGGTCATGGTCTACCTCAGCTACATCATCGAACACTACGACCGTCTCCCCGACATCATCGCCTTCATGCACTCCCACCAATTCGCCTGGCACAATGACGACTTGTTCAATGGCGACGCCGCCGACATGCTGGCCCGTCTCAACCCCGCCCGCATCGTGCGCGAGGGCTACATGAACCTGCGCTGCAGCTGGGGGCCCGGCTGCCCCGACTGGCTGCACCCCGGTGCCATGGAGGAGAACGAATCCAAGCAGGAGGAGACCATGCTGGCCCGCTCCTGGGGCGAGATCTTCCCCGACGACCCCATCCCCGACGTCCTGGCCCAGCCCTGCTGCGCCCAATTCGCCGTCTCGCGCGAGCGCATCGTCTCCATCCCCAAGGCCCGCTTCGTCTACTACCGCGACTGGGTCCTCCGCACCGAGCTGAGCGACTACATCTCCGGCCGCGTCTGGGAGTACCTGTGGCATGTCGTCTTCACGGGCGAGAACGTCGTCTGCCCCAAGGAGCACGTCTGCTACTGCGACGCCTACGGCATCTGCTTCGGCGGCGAGAACGAGTACAACGACTTCCGCGGCCTCGGCAACCGCCGCAACGAGATCGAGGACCAGCTCAAGGACTGGCGCACCGACGCCGAGCTCATCGAGATCGAACGCATGAACGGCGACCTAGGCGAGACCAGCCAGCTGAAGATTCCGGAGCCAGGGCAGGACGTCGAGCTCGAGAAGCAGATTGTCGATCAGGAACTGCTGATCGAGGAGACTTTCCGCAATGCCACCATCCGGGGAGAGGACCCGCAAGCGCGCGCCCACGAAGCGGGGCGGCCCTGGAAGGAGGGAGACGGCTTCTAGGCCGGTGGGCACGTTGATCGCCGCCATTATTTTTTTATTATTATTATCTATTCTCGTGTTGATATTTCACATTTTGATCGTCCCGTGGGATCGCAGGTTGTCCTTGCTGGGTATCTCCCGACGTGTTTGGTTCTTGTGGATTCTTTTTTGTCTTTCTTTGACTAATGGCTTCGGGGTCGGTGTTGGATGTTTGATATCCGGTTGAATGTTTTCGAATGCGTGGATACCATTTGCTCATGCAGATCGCATAGCGTCATATTTTGGCAGGTTCCAAATTGGATCATGATATTTCTCCAATCTGTATTTTATACTCCGTAGGAATGATCATATTCTCTGTAATGTGGAGCCTGAACATCCAGGCAACAGGTGACAGGCGGACTTTCCTCCCCCATTAGCACCGGATAAACTACACGGATAAACCCCCCAACTTCACAGCCCTGCAGAGTTTGCACTGTCTGCCGTTCCTTCAAACCACACAAACAGCGTCATCTGGACCCGCGACCATATCGGCTCCATCTATCGCGAATCTCGACGCGACTTAGCTTGCCCTTGAAGATTGGAAGCTCAGAGCTTCCCATGTGCTCTCGTGGTCTTGCTGACCAGCTTCTTCCGCTGCTGCGCCTCTTGTCCTGGACGTGACGGGACCGATTGACCCAACGGTCCTGTGTTTTTACTCCCCTGTGTCCCTTGCTGGACGACAACGGGCTCCCCGATCGGACTTGGGAGCTCTGCGCGGCGCCTCTCATCGCGTTTGATTTCGCTACGGACCGACCTACGGCACTTGTGAGCTTGGGTCTCGCAGATTGTCGCTGACTCCCTGGAAATCTTTGGGAATTCCTGCGTTCGTCACGATCATATTCGGCGGTCGAGGCTCGGATCATTCTACGGAAATACCCCGTCAACCGCCACCACATACACACACACTCTCTCTCCAGGCTGTCCCAGTCTCGCTTCGCCAACCTCACACGATCCGCGCTTGTTTGGCTCACCTCGGAGCGATCGCCTTACCACCATCTAACCACCAATAATGACATCGGCCTCGGGCTCCAACGGCCAGCATCCCCCGACCACTTCGGCTCCGGATTTCTCGACGAATCATACAACCGCTGCATCCAATGTCGATTCGAACACCCACATGGCCGCTGGGGGGTATGCGCCTAACGAGAACCAGCTCGCCGGCCTGGTAGAAGCCGCGACGGCTGCAGCCGGTCAGGATGTCTCGGAGTGGGCGGCTGCCGCGGCGGTCGCTGCAGCCGCTGGCGCGACAGGACACCAGCATCATTTGGATGGGTACGGACCGGAGATACACATCGACGATGACGGCTTCGGGGACGCGAACTTTGGGACCAGCATGGGTGCTGGGAGACAGTTGCGGGGACCGGGATCTGAGCAGACGGGCCAGTCGACCGGGTTAACGCGGACGGCTACGAAGAAAAGGAAGAGAAACGAGGAGCCGCTGGACCCGGCGCTGACGGCTGGACCTTCGGGTGCGGGTCTCGGGGGGACGCCATCGCAGCATCAGCACCAGCAACAGCAACAACACCAGCAGCACCAGCATTCCCACTACGGCGGAGATGGATTGGAGATGCGGGCTGCCCCGATCCAGACGCTGGCCGATGCACGCTCTATTGGCTTGCATTCGGCTGCGGCGCTCTTCCGACAGCCGTCTAGCAACAAGGGGTCTGCGGCGAACAAGAAATGCACCCGTCCTCCCATGTCGAAGCTCTTTTCCTCGCTGGAGCTGTCGCCGGAGAACTTCCTCCACTTGCAGGCTGCCGCCAAGGGCTACATGCTCGATGACAAGTACCCGGAGCGGCGGGAATGCGTCGGCCAACGCGGCAAAGGCGACACGGAGATGGTCAAGCTCCGGTTGTGGAACTGCGTGCGCCAATTCCTCGAGGGCGAGGGCCACGGCGAGCGCTTCTTCGGGGAGAACGTCGTCAACGAGGGCATGGGCCCGAGGACTTATATCTGGCCGCGAGACCAGCAGAAGATCATCACCCTGGTGATCCCCCTACTGCGACGGATGGTGACCAACGAACGACAACGGCAGTACGCCGTCGAGACGAGGAAGGGCGGCGGCGAGGAGCGACGACGACGCAAGACCGAAGACAGTCTCCCGAACTTCAACAGCCCGAGTACATCGCGCTTTGGCGGCGACGACCATCTGCAGATACATACGCAGCATGATTTGCATGATGAGTACCCCCCGAGCCAGCCGCCCATGTCGGCCTCATCCTACACCCAGATGGAGCCCCCTTCACACCACCCACTGGAGGTGGGATTGACGGACCTCCTGCTCCAGGGTTATCCCACCGACTGGAACACGGTGTCCAAGTCGTACGACTTTTACAATCAGAACTACGAGATGGACCACCTGTGGCAGCTGTCTGGTCTGCAGCCGCCGGACTGGCGCGGGCTCGTCGCCGCCGTGGACAGCCATTATCAGGTCTACCATCATGGCGGCGCCGACTGCCCTACGCCGTGCGAGGACGAAAATGTCGGCCGCATCTTGGATTCCCATGCCACTGCTGATCTGCGATGGAGAATTGGGGGTTCTAATCGGCCAACCCGAAATGAATTGTACGTCTCTCTCTCTTTAACAACTCTTTTAACGACATCACTAACCCGCCCCTAGTGCGAGCAGCATCATCCACGACATCTCGCGCATCATCCGCGACAGCCTCTCTTCCCCCAAAGACGAAGTCCCCTCATCCACCCACAACCTTTCCCACCCCCAGTCTTTCCCACCATTACCCCCCAACCCGTCCACCCCCACCTCCAACTCCAACACCACCAACAACCCCAACGCCAACAACAACACGCACCCCATCTCCCTCCGCCTCAACGTCCTCCAAAACGGCAAACGCACCCTCCCCCGCTTCGACCTCCCCGCAGGCCACTGTCCCGACCTCGAAACAACGCGACAGCTCATCGCTCGCCGCTTCGCCGGCCAATTACCCGGCATTCCTCCCCCTCCTCCATCCGACTCGTCTTCTGCCCTCGACCCAGCAACGTGGACGTCTTCCACATCACCGTGGAAATTCAAGGTGTGGCTGCCGGATGGGCTTACGACGGTGCATAATGATGGCGAGTGGACTATTGCGCTGTTGTCGGCTAGTAGTGTTGATTGGATGGATGGAGATTTGAGGGTTTTGGTGGAGGTTGGGGAGGAGGTTTGATCTTTTTTGCCCTCCTCTCTTCTTTTTGTGTTCGATGGGGTTTGATTGAGCTGTGAAAAGCATGGGGTGGTTCGTTTAACGGTCTGGTTTTTATTCCCATGGCTATGTTATCTTTCTATCTTACGGTTGTTTGAGTGACTTGGTAGACATGCCTTGTGAAATGGGTGGAAAAAGGGCCCAATGGAGAATGGAGGATGCCTGGGGTTTGCATACTTTCTTCTTCTTTTACTTCTTTTTTTCTTTTTCTTTTCTTCTTATTCCTCCTTTCAGTTCTATCCTATTTCATTTATTCTCTATTCCTTATTTCTTTTCTTTACCACTACTACTTTTATTGATATCTATGGTTTCCTCTCTCTAGGTTAGGGACATCCATCCATTCATGCCTTGATGTCCTCGTCTGTTTTATTCCTTTCGCTTTTTCTTTCTTTCTCTTCCTTTTGTTTCTTCCTCGCTGTAATTGTGAATATGAGATATGATGCAGACAGAGTTTTCTTTTTCCTTTGAATCCATTTAATTTCTCGAATTAGCGAGCTATATGTATCGATAACTATATCCAACTGTAATTGTAACCGTGGCTACAGTTGTACCTAGTTGTATCTATATACGTCGCTGTGTCTGTGTCTGTTGATGAACCATTGTGACGGGTCTTTGTCTAAATTGTAGCCCTGAGTATATGTAGCTTGGAATAGCAACTAGTGGAGGTAGCGTGCAAGCTACCCATTGAACTATGTTGTTCTACTACGGAGACGATGACGAATGTGACTATTTCTCAGGAGAGTATGATAAAGTAGACTCGTAGCTAGGTAGACCATGCATAATTTCAAAGTAGGTAGGTAAGTAGCTAACTGAATCTGTCATGGATGGTGCCACGTACGTGAATCATCACTGATCGCCTAAGACTCAGCATGCGATGTAACCTGTAGATGGCCTGCGAGTCGGGTGTCTGATCGACTGTGAATGTAAGGTACATAGGTATGAAAGTCGATATCACCTGCTGTTCTCAGCGGGAGATAGACGGTGTTCTTCATTCTTCATGCCTTCGTTTGAAAGTCATTCAGACTTGAAGCGTGGTGTGCCTCTCTGTCTGCCTGGGCAAAGCCATGCCCAAACGAGTGATCTTGTAGGTCACTCCACTCGTGCGTTCCTGACATTCAGGTGTGGTTTTAGGGTGTGACGAACCTCAGTGCGACGTACTGATCTATCGGTAGTACCAGAGGACGATCCCCGTCGCTGCAAGACCTAAGGCTTGTTCTAGCGACTCAATTGCAGGACGGAAGCAGCTAGTGCAAGCTGGTCCATGTATAATCGGCCTTTCAGCTAAGCGCGATTAGCCAGCAGCGGGAGTCTCCGAGCCGCCTTCCGGTTCCCCCAATGCTAAGCGTGCCTTCTTGGCCCGACGCTTCAATTCCCGTTTAGACAGAGCCTTCTCCGGCTCATCGGTGGTAGTGTCTGCACCAACCGACGCCTTTCTTTTCAAACCGTCGCCGTTGTTCTCGACCGGTGCACCTTTCTGTTTACCCGCGGCCTTCTGACCCTTCTGCGCGTTGCCCTTTCGTTCGACTGTCTTCCCCCCGTCCACGACATCCACAATCCCGCGCCAGCTCGTGCGCTTCAGCTTAGCCAGCGCCGTCGTCTTCCTCGCCTCTTCGCAGATCGCCTCCTTCCCCCGCTCCTGCGACAAGCCCCAGACGCACGTCAAGTTGATCACATCCCACGGCGCGCGCACTCCCAACGCCCGCTTAGCCTCGCTCGAGACGATAATGCCGCGACCACGCGTCGCACGAATCAAGGACATGGCATTGCCGATGAGGTTCCGTCGCGCGTCGGGCCCGCTCCCCGTGACGCCCGGGCCGTAGCAGATCTCAAGACGGATCCCACGTGCGATGGCGGCGGAGAGCATCTTGAACTTGAAGTGGTACGGGTGTCTCACGGAGAGGTCGAGCGAGATCACATCGCAGTCGAGGTTGGTGCACGCGTTCAGGAGGCATTTCTCGTTGGTGGGGCGGACCGCGACGAGGTCATAGACCTGCGCCAGGTTGTTGAGCCGCTGGTTCTGCGCGGGGTCGGAAAAGGTCAGGTTCAGGCGGGTCAGGAGTGTCAGGCCCTTGGGGGTGTTCGCGGGTGTTGGCGGTGGTGATAGATCGGTGGGCAGTTTGCCGGCAATGGTTTGGGATAGAGCGACCGTTGTGTAACCCACTACGAGTCAGGTCAGCGTCTCATGTGGTCGGGCAAGTTTTGCAGGCCGGCTGGTCTTGTGAGGGGAGAGGGGGAAAATGACATACGTTCAGCTAGGAAGTTTAGGGTGTGGGAGATCTCGGGATCATCCGGGCTGTACGGGACGTTGAGATCATAGAACATGTTGACCAAGGGATTGATTAAAAAGGACGACGATCTCCACTGACTGTGATCTAGAGGTATACAGAATTATAGATACAGATGAAGCTGTCCGAGAAAGGAAATTGAAAATCTCCCGCATCAATATCTTTCCGGGTCCGACTGACATAAGCAAGATATCCCACCACGTGACCGGTGCAAAGGCGGAGCCGAAATTAATGCTGGGAAGTTCGCCCGATCATCATCTGCGTATAAGAATTGCCTACCCAGATTTCATCTTGGCTGTCATCGCTGCTCTCGGACGATAGCACGGCTGCACTGTTCGGACAGGCTTGGTTTCCCCCCCTAGTCTTGCAGCTGCGGTTGTCGGTCCTCTTTTTGTCTCAATCCTTCCATTCCTCTGCACCGGTCTGTGCCACCCCTCAGCCCTACCCCGCCGTCGTTGGGAAGTCATTGTCGACCAGATCTCCATTGTCAGCCGCCGTTACCATGGCGCGCGTTTACTCCGATGTCAACGACCGCATGCCCCGGTCATACTGGGACTATGACAGTGTGAACATTTCCTGGGGGGTTCTGGAGAACTACGAGGTGGTCCGTAAGATCGGTAAGGCAGTCATCTCCATTCGCTCGATGATAGGACGAGGGCCCCGCATGCTAACAGTCTGCCCACAGGCCGTGGAAAGTACTCGGAAGTCTTCGAAGGTATCAACGTCGTCAACTACCAGAAATGTGTCATCAAGGTCCTCAAGCCGGTCAAGAAGAAGAAGATCAAGCGAGAGATCAAGATCCTGCAGAACCTGGCAGGCGGCCCCAACGTGGTGGCCTTGTTGGATGTGGTCCGGGACAGTCAGAGCAAAACGCCGAGTTTGGTCTTTGAATATGTCAACAACACCGACTTCCGCACCCTCTACCCGCGGTTTACCGACTACGATGTTCGCTTCTACGTCTTTGAGCTGCTGAAGGCCCTGGACTTCTGCCACAGCAAGGGCATCATGCACCGAGATGTCAAGCCGCATAATGTCATGATCGATCATGAGAAGCGCAAGGTTGGTTTTCCAGGGTTCTCGGGACTATGACATGGGCTAACGGACATTAAGCTTCGTTTGATCGATTGGGGACTGGCTGAGTTCTATCACAAAGGCACCGAGTACAATGTGCGAGTCGCATCGCGCTACTTCAAGGGCCCTGAACTGCTGGTGGATTTCCAGGAGTACGACTACTCGCTCGACATGTGGTCCTTGGGAGCGATGTTTGCGTCTATGATCTTCCGCAAAGAGCCCTTCTTCCACGGCAACAGCAACTCCGACCAGCTGGTCAAGATTGCCAAGGTCCTTGGTACCGAGGAGCTGTTTGAGTACTTGGACAAGTACGAGATCGAGCTGGATCCTCAATACGATGAAATCCTCTCGCGCTTCCCCCGCAAGGCCTGGCATAGCTTCATCAACGCTGAAAACCAGCGGTTCGTCAGCGAGGAGGCCATTGATTTCTTGGACAAGCTCCTGCGCTATGACCATGCGGTATGTTGCTGTTTTTCTTTCCGTTCGCTGATTCAGGGTAACTGACCACTCGTGTAGGAGCGTTTGACCGCCCAGGAAGCCATGGCCCACCCGTTCTTTGAGGTCGTCCGGACCACCGAAGCACGGAGGAACAACACGACGTCAGCGTAGGCTCGAAACGTCGAGACGAGCCATATTTTTCTCATGTTACCGAACTTTCTAGGTGCCTGGCTCCCTGTGCTCGGCAACCTGGATTACTTGATACGCATGCTTCATGTGGTTCTACATTGAAACAGGGGCCCTAAAACAGAAAGAACCGGATCAAGAAAAAGACAAAAACAATAAAAAAAAAGATATGATACTGTCGTATCGCTGGTTGTTTTAGGCCGGTACGATCGAAAGGGCGTGGAGAATGATTTATGGCATATCGACAGCGACGACGATGATGAACAGATGACTTACACCTAATCAGTTGGCTACCGTCCCTCTCAGCCCAATTCCTCCGCGTGCCCCGCGTGACGGTAGTGAGCTAGCTTCCTTCCTGTTTAATTCTGCGTAACCACACAGCCAGCCTCTCTCTGTCCTTTTCTATTCCCAATTTCTCTCTCCCCGTGTCATGTTGGACTGGTGTTGATGGGATCTTGCTTGTTTATCTGCTTTACGTTTTGTCCTCGTGATTCTTTTTTGTTCTTTGATTCTGTGAATGTTTTGCATTTACGTTTATGCCTATGACTATTCTATTTCCAATACCATTGCCTGTGAACAAATCATGATCAGTCATTGAAGGGCGTGAGGGTCTGCTTTCTTTTGAAGGGATGAACAATGCTTTGTGAGATAGATCCCACTCGGCAACCGCCTTGGTTAGGAGGCCAGATAGACAGAAGGGTTCATTGTATCCAACAGTGATTTGCTAGTAGTGGTCATTAAGGGAGAATGTCCGTCGCCAAGAGCAGCACACGGCAACGCAACAACAATCGATTGGTGTTAAGAGTCACTAAGCAGAAAGCATAATCACGTATGGCATGTTACGGGAGTAGGATACGAGTGTCAAGCTTAGTATCCTGACCTGTCTTGCAATAATTTTATACTTACTTTTCCACTCAAGTCAAATGCGAGAATAGGTTTGATTGCAATAGGCTAGTGATCCGCCATCAAAGATTCCTCACCACAGATTAATCTTACCTTGACATGCGGACTATGCAGCATATGTATAGTCCCCCACCATTGACAAAAGGGTCTACTACGCTCTCCACGCCTCTCACCATCAAAGCCATAAACAGCCTGGCTGTGAAGCTGGCACAACTGGCTCTGGAGGATGTTAGGGCTCGACGACCGATAAGATAAGCCATCCTTATCCGCATCGGCACACCACGTGACATGCATGTTTTCTTCCTCGCCGGAAAAGCCGCAAAGATGGATAGAATCAAAGACTGAAGACAACAGAGATCCCCAGGAAACGGAGACTGATCTTCAACGACCAACACAATCCACCCAGTCTCCTCAGATATCATAGGACTATGTTAGCCTGACTACCAGCCTAACCTAGTCCCTCCACGGTACGAGAACCAGAGTTGAAAGACCCTCCAGCCAATTCTCCACCACCACCACCCAACGTCGCCGTTTCATTCGCTGATTCGTTCCGGTCTTTTACTTTGCGGCAGGAAATAATTTAGTTGCCCGCATTCGCACAACAACCGCCCCTCCCCCTCCTTCGTTCTCTCTCGCTCGCTCTATCGCGGTCTGACTCACCCCGCTGTCAAGATACTTATCCGACAACTCGTGGCGCGATCGGCGCCCTGGAGACTTCCTCCTCCGACTTATCGTGCATTTTCCAGAATGGCTCAATCCTCTGCCCCCCAGAATCCGAGTATGTATTCCTTTCTTTTCGTTGCCGTGGACGTTACTGCCTTAGGCTGGGTCTCAGGCTAATGTCGTGACTTTCTTATAGCTGGTGAGCCCGCGGCTCCCGTCGTGAGCCCTCCCCCTCAGGCCGATGACCAGACGAGAAACCAGAACGCCGATGCTGTTGCTGTGCCTCCGAAGGTGAAAACCGAGAAAGATTGTATGTCCTTTGTTACCTTGTATCCAGACCATTGGCGCATGGATGGTCTTTGATATTGAGACGCATCAACTTTTTTCTTCTTCCCTTCCACTAACACCGAATGTGTGATATCAGTGGAGAAGGAGCGCAAAAAGGCCGAGAAGGCGAAGAAGTTCGCCGAAAAGAAGGCCAAGGCTGCTGCGGCCAAGCCCGCTGCCCCCAAGGCCGAGAAGAAGCCCAACAAGGTCGAGAAGGAAAAGACCACCGACGCCTACGACCCGAGGACCATCGAGACCGGACGGTATGAATGGTGGGAGGAGCGCGGGCTGTTCAAGCCCGAATTCGGTTCCGACAACAAGGTCAAGCCCGAGGGTGCCTTCGTCATCCCTATCCCTCCCCCCAACGTGACCGGCTCCCTCCACATGGGTCACGCCTTGACCAACGCCCTCCAAGACACCATGATCCGCTGGGAGCGCATGAGGGGCAAGACGACCCTGTGGCTCCCGGGTATGGACCACGCCGGTATCTCCACGCAGAGCGTTGTCGAGAAGATGCTCTGGAAGAAGGAGCAGAAGACCCGTCACGACCTCGGCCGTAAGGAGTTCACGGACCGTGTGTGGGCGTGGAAGCACGAGTACCATGCCAACATCAAGAACGCCCTGCAGAGAGTCGGTGGTTCGATGGACTGGTCCCGTGAGGCCTTCACGATGGATCCCAACCTGTCCGCTGCCGTCACCGAGACCTTCGTCCGCCTCCACGAAGAGGGCATCATCTATCGCGCCAACCGCCTGGTCAACTGGTGTGTGGCCCTGAACACGTCGCTGTCCAACCTGGAGGTCGAGAACAAGGAGGTCGAGGGACGCACCCTGTTGGATGTGCCGGGCTACGAGCGGAAGGTCGAGTTCGGTGTCCTGACGCACTTCTGCTACGAGGTCGATGGAAGCAAGGAGAAGATCGAGATCGCTACCACCCGTCCCGAAACCATGATTGGCGATAGCGGTATCGCCGTCCACCCCGAAGACAAGCGTTATCAGCACCTGATCGGCAAAAACGCCCGCCACCCCTTCATTGACCGGTTGATGCCCATCGTCGCCGACCCCGATGTCGACCCCGAGTTCGGTACCGGTGCCGTGAAGATCACCCCCGCTCACGATTTCAATGATTTCAACCGTGGAAAGGCCCACAACCTCGCCTCTATCTCTGTCATGAACGACGACGGTACCTTCAACAAGCAGGCCGGTCCCTTCGCCGGAATGAAGCGCTTCGATGCCCGTTACAAGGTGATCGAGATGCTGAAGGAGAGGGGCTTGTACGTCAAGTGGGAGAACAACCCCATGAAGATCCCCCGCTGTGCCAAGTCCAACGATGTCATCGAGCCCATCCTCAAGCCCCAGTGGTGGATGAAGATGAAGGACCTGGCCGAGCCCGCCATCAAGGCCGTTGAGGACGGCGAGATCAAGATCAAGCCCGAATCCGCCGAGAAGAGCTACTTCCGCTGGATGCACAACATCAACGACTGGTGTCTGTCCAGACAGCTTTGGTGGGGTCACCAGGCCCCAGCCTACCTCGTGAAGATCGAGGGCGAGGATACCGACGAGAGCGACGGCAACTACTGGGTCACCGGCCGTACCGAGGACGAGGCCCGGACCAAGGCCGAGGCCAAGTTCCCCGGCAAGAAGTTCTCCCTGGAGCGCGACCCTGACGTTCTCGACACCTGGTTCTCTTCCGGATTGTGGCCCTTCTCCACTCTGGGTTGGCCCCGCCAGACCCACGACCTGGAGAACCTCTACCCTACCACCGTCCTGGAGACCGGTTGGGATATCCTGTTCTTCTGGGTTGCCCGTATGATCATGCTGGGTATCAAGATGACCGGCAAGATTCCTTTCAAGGAGGTGTACTGCCACTCTTTGATCCGTGACTCCGAGGGCCGGAAGATGTCCAAGTCTCTGGGTAACGTGATTGACCCTCTGGACGTTATGGAGGGCATTGCCATCAACGACCTTCACGCCAAGCTGCTCACCGGTAACCTTGCCGACAAGGAGGTTGCCACTGCCACCAAGTACCAGAAGAAGGCGTTCCCCAAGGGTATCCCTGAGTGCGGTGCTGATGCTTTGCGCTTTGCCTTGGTGTCTTACACCACCGGTGGTAAGTTTATGCTTTCCCCGTTCCGCTGTTGAATCTTCCTAGGAATATTCTAACTGACATATCTTAGGTGGTGACATCGCCTTTGACATCCAGGTCATTCACGGCTACCGCCGTTTCTGCAACAAGATCTACCAGGCTACCAAGTTCGTCCTCGGCAAGCTGGGTGACGATTTCAAGCCCCAGGCCACTCCCTCGAAGACTGGACACGAGTCGCTTTCCGAGCGCTGGATTCTGCACAAGTTCACGAACGCCGCCAAGGAGGTTAACGCCTCTCTGGAATCGCGCGACTTCAACAACTCTGCCGTCGTCATCTACCAGTACTGGTACGCGCAGCTGTGCGATGTCTTCATCGAGAACTCGAAGTACCTGCTGTCGCCCGACGCCCCCGCCGAAATGCAGGAGTCGGCCAAGCAGACACTCTACACGGCCCTCGAGGGCGCCCTGGCCCTGATCCACCCCATCATGCCCTTCCTCACCGAGGAACTGTGGCAGCGTCTTCCCCGCCGTCCCGACGACAAGACCATCTCGATCATGAAGGCCAAGTTCCCCGAGTTCGACCCGTCGTTCCACAACCCCGAGGCTGAAGCCGCCTACGAGCTCATCCTGAACACCTCCAAGGCCATCCGCTCGATCCTGGCTTCGTACGAGATCAAGACCAAGGGTGACATCGTCATCTCGACCTACGACGAGGCCAGCTACAAGGCCGTCTGCGACGAGATCACGAGCATCAAGTCCCTGGGTGGCAAGACCCTCGGTGAGCTCACCGTGCGGGGCCCTGACAACCCGACCCGTCCCGCTGGATGCGTCGTTGCCCCCGTCAACACCCAGGCCTCTGTCTACCTCCGCGTGTCCAAGGAGGTCGCCCTCGAGCAGGAGGAGAAGGCCAAGGCGAGCCTGGACCGCTCCCTCGACGTTGTGCGCCGCCAGCAGGGCCTCATCGGCTCTGCCGCGTGGCAGTCAAAGGCTAAGCCGGAGGTGCGCCAAATGGAGGAGCAGAAGCTTCGCAATGCCGAGATCGAGGCGGCTCAGCTGGAGGAGCAGATTCGCGAGTTTGAGAAGCTGCGTCTGGAGTAAAGAGTTTCCACAAATGTTTCCTTAGAATATTATGCATATAGCACTGCCAAGACAGACGAAATCAATAAATCCATAATGCTGTTATGTGTTAAATAATAAAAATAAGTTTGAACTTGGGTTCTAGTATATGTAAAGTGTGGGCCTGGATACTGCCGTGAGGGTCGGCTTATCGATAAGCGGTGCCAAGCCCTGACCGCCAAACTTTTTTTCTTCCTTTCTTTTCTCACCCAATTTTACCGCGACAAGCAGCCAACGACGCAGGTTCAAATCACAATACCGGAAACTTGCCAAGATGCTCAGAGAAGTGTATGTTCTTACTGCTTATCTTCTTATATATTAAGAAAAATGAATACTGATGAAATCGACGAAACAGAAAACCCAAGAACCCGCGCACCGCGCGGCTGCTCAAAGCCAAAGAGCCCCAGCAAGTCGAACCGCCGAAGCGCACCCTGCTGCTGCACGGATCGAAATGCCCAGGCCCTCTGCAAACCGTCCTGAAGACCTTCCACTCGCTGACGCGGCCGAACTCGGTCCTCTTCCACAAGAAGAACGAGAACATCCACCCGTTCGAGAACACCGAGAGTCTCGAATTCCTGGCCGACAAGAACGAGTGCGGCGTGGTGGTGTTCGGGAGCAGCTCGAAGAAGCGGCCTAACTCGGTGACGCTGGCGCGCATCTTCAACGCCAAGGTGCTCGACATGGCGGAGCTGATGCTGCTGCCTCGTCCGGATGGCGAGGAGAACCCCGCTATGAACAGTCTGAGCATGGAGGTGGGTGTGGGCATGCGGCCTTTGATGATTTACTCCGGGAGTGCGTGGGATGATATGACGTCTACGCCGCATCAGATGCTGAAGAGCATGTTTGTGGATATGTTCAAGGGCGAGACGTCGGAGAAGATCGATGCCGAGGGGCTGCAGTATGCGCTTATGCTGGCGGCTGATGAGCCCACCGAGGGGCTGGCGCCTGTGATTCACCTGCGGTGGTTTAAGATCCGCACGAAGCGCAGCGGGCACAAGCTGCCGCGGGTGGAGCTGGATGAGTTCGGGCCTAAGTTTGATTTCAAGGTCGGCCGTCTGCATGAGGCGCCTCGCGACCTCATGAAGGAGGCTATGAAGCAGGGCAAGCGGCCGAACGAGGACTTCAAGATGAAGAAGAACATCACCGTGGACTCGATCGGTGACAAGGTCGGCCGGGTGCATCTGGCCAAGCAGGATCTGGGCGGCCTGCAGACCCGCAAGATGAAGGGTCTGAAGCGGCGCGCGGGGATGGAGTCGGATGAGGAGGATGCCGAGATGATGGATGTCGATGATGATGAGGAGATTTCGGAGGATGAGGGACACAAGAGGGCGAGGACTGCATGAGTTGGGGGAGAGTTCGGTGGAAGAGATGATGGGTGGTGTCCCTTGGCTCGGATATAACGTGTGCATTGTCTGATTCTATTTCCCATTCTGCACGAGGCGTTTCCCGGTGGTTTGATATAGTTTTTTCTTCTTCCTTCCCTGCGATGAACCAGAGATTCGACCGTCTTCTGGGTACCCTACTGTGTATAGATCTATTCTATCTGCTATGAAAAGTTGCCGGCATTTATCCGGATTGGTCTGACTGTTCCCTTGCCTGTACTATGTTTAAGTATCGCATTAGATATATTGTCACATAATGAAGACAAAAATGTATGATATATCTTGTAGCTGTGTGGTAACCCCTTGTTATATCGCGAATGATGCTATCCCGGTAGATGATGTATAAAACACGTGACATGACGTTTTGCGCCGACTCACATGCCGAGGGTCTTTCCACCGTACGGAGTTCAACGCGGATACTCCACATCCCCCTCCCCCGGCTATCTCAGCGCAATCCTGACACTAATAGCTCGACGACTTCTTCTATTCTTAGTTCCTGTCTGTTCTTTTTCTTCCCCGATCACATTCCGCTCAACCCATGATCCTCAGCGCCCCGGGAGATCTCCGCCGGTGAAGTCAATCTCCAACCCGCTTGTTCGCTCCCAGCCGGTCTACCGAGGTCCCACACAACGAGACACCATGGATGCTCTTGTGGTATGTGCTGTGCTCTTGATACTCTAGATTGGTTCTAAATTGTTGTATAGTCTCATCTGGACACCTTGGTCCAGAACCCGGATCTGGCCCCTCTTTTGTCGCTCCTCAAGGGTGTCCGAAATGGCGCCGTTTATGGCGCCAAAGTGCGCTTTCCGCATGCCTTGGTGTACGTTGCTTCTTTCCCAAGGGGATGAAGGAGTTGTTGATCGGATAATACTAATCCTGGCTTTTGTCTCTAACAGGATGATCTTCCTCTTCCGCTCCGGAACGTAAGAACGCCTCTGTCGCAATACTCTCCCTCCCCCGGCTAATCCCCGCTGCAGTTTCCGCGAGAAAGCCAAGCTTGTCTTCAAGGCGACCCGTCAGCATGCTCGCAACCTGGCGACATTTGCCTTCATCTACAAGAGTGTGATGCTGGCACTGCGCTATCTGAACCCCGCTGGTGTCGGGAAGGAGGGCCGGTACGACACCTTCTTCGCAGGCGCGCTGGGAGGTTATGCTGTGTTTGGACGGCACAAGACTAGTGTTACGCAGCAGGTGTGTATCCAACTTTCTTTTGTTGATGGCAGTTTTCTCGAAAATGGCGACAGTCAACTGACAATGACCACAGATCGTCATCTACGTGTTTGCGCGCGTGGTCCTGGCCGCCGGCAAACTCTCCGTCCAGCCCAACATGCACCCTTTCTCCTCCCTCATCACCCCCGACTCGCGGACGCAGATCCAGAATAACGCCTGGCCGGTGTTTGCCTCGCTCAGCTGGGCCTTCGTCATGTACATCTTCCGCTGGTATCCCGAAACTCTCATGTCGAGTCTCCGCAGCAGTATGGTTTACATGTAAGTCTTGCCTCCCTTTATGCTCTCTCTACTATGTCAAGATATTTGGCTAACAATCCTAGTTACGCCGACTCCGACCACTGGGACTCCTTCCGTAACCTCCTCATCCACAACAAATAGACTATCTTCCCATTATATTCCCGTCCCCCCCTTCTCCATCTACCCATCGACCCATCGTTCCTTCCGTCCCGTTCATGCCTCCCTCCTTCCCCACGGCTGGGCCCGGGTTTTCTTCTTGATTTCCATGGCGTATAGAGTTGGTGCATATAGTATTTTCATGGTTTTGGTCTTCCCCTTCTTGTCTATGTTTCCCTGGCTCCCGTTGTACCAATTATTCATATCGAATGGACTTGGCTTGTTGCCTTCGGTGCCGCAGGTTTTACATCCTACATGGATCAATGTTTGACAATGTGGCCAAACTCGTTTCTTGTTGTTCACTTGATTAGAATCACGACTCATTGTTGGACGACCTGTTTCACATCCCTGTCTCGGCTTCTCGTATTGCTGTTTGCTGCTTTCCGTCCAATATGGATTAGATCAGGATAGACCCGCCCAAAACAGCATTCCTGGCCAGCCATTGATATTAAAGGGTCTCGGGCCAGATGCCTGAACAGGAGGATCAGGAACTGCTCGTGTGCCGCGTGGTAAATCGATGGCTTAGGCAGGCTCCAGCTCGCGCGAACAAGTAGAAGGCTATTAACACCCTAACCATTCAGCCGCATTAGCCTGAAACACAATCCCTCAAAACATATTTTGTCGCAGTGCAAAGATGGCTATAAGAGGTGTCTAGATGTCTTTTGTAGCCGAGTGGTATCCTCTGCCACATACTCAAACCGACTGTTGACTGCTGATCATCTCGTCCTTATAACAACCCCGCTCCTGCTGCAGGATATTTTTTTTTTTTTTTTATCACCCTGCTGTAATCAACGCCATAGTATCAATCATCCACCGAAACAGATCGATCCTTTCCGCTCAGCCAAACAATGTCATCAGATAAAGTCGCCCGATTTACTCATGATGACTATACTGTGGCTTGGATCTGCCCAATGGTTGCCGAGCAGACCGCCGCTATAGTCATGTTGGACAGTGAACATGAGCGTCTGCCACAGCCATCGAGTGACCACAACGTCTACACTCTAGGCAGCGTCAACGGACATAACGTTGTGGTTGTTGGCCTCCACACCTCGGGCAATAACCCTGCGGCCGTAGTCGCGACGCAGATGAGAACGACCTTCCCTCGGCTCAGATTTGGTGTGCTGGTCGGCACAGCTGGTGGCGTACCGACAAGAACTACACAAGGGGACATTCGCCTCGGCCATGTGGTGGTTAGCCAGCCGATGGGCGAGCACTCGGGGGTAGTGCAATACGATCACGGGAAGGCCGAAATCGGGCAATTTCGACGCACAGGCTACCTGGCTTCGCCGCCAACGGTGTTACTCAATGCCGCTCGGGAAATGGACATACGGCGTCAATTTGTGCAGAAAGAAGACCCCCTTCTCAGTCATCTTTCGCGTATCGAAACACGTCTTCGGCACCCGCAGAGATATCGGTATCCTGGAGCTGACAAGGACCGCCTGTTCAAAGCAGAATATCTTCACCCTGACCCCAAGATTTCCTGCCGGGAGTGTGGATGCGACTCGAACTCCATTGTGCGTCGTCGCGCTGGTTATATTGATGATGATGATGATGATGACGATGACGCCGACGTGTTCGATCAAGACGAACAATTCGTGGTACATAGAGGAACAATTGCCACCGGGGAACGGGTGATCAATAATGGACATCTGAGAGACAAACTAGCAAGACAGTATGGTATCCTCTGTTTCGAGATGGAGGCTGCCGGGGCTTCAACCGACTTCCCTTGCCTTGTTGTTCGAGGCATCTCGCACTATTCAGACTCGCATAAGAATGATCGGTGGCAGGATTACGCTGCAGCAGCTGCAGCTGCCTATGCTCGGGAGCTTTTCTTCCACATGCCTGTGTATGAGGTGAAGCAAGTCAAGATGGCCGAGCACATATCAGTACGCAGTGCTAGATAAATGAAGAATCTTTTCACTGACTATTCCGTATATGTGGCACAAAAACCTCATCGTGTTGAAACAGAATACGTGGATGGCTCAACCTCCAACCCCCCCCCTGCTTGGTCAACCAGAGCAAAGCGCTGGAGGAACGACATACAGAAACAGGTTTCTATTCCATCCACAACCAAGAGTTTGAAGAGCGGATGTCTGGGACACCTCAAAATCTCTGGCTACATGGGATTATGGGATTGTACGGGAAAACCGTTCTGAGCACGACGGAAATAGAGCGCGTCACTCAACGACTTGATCCACGTGGTAATTCTGACTAGAGAAATAGTATAAGGGCATCACCGAACCCCAATGATCAGGCGAAGCAGCACTCGCTAGAATTGCGTAGGCTGGCCGGCCTGGATTCCCAGATGTTCCTGCTTCTATGATGTGTGGCAGTTAGTACGATAATGGTCTCCAGACAGCTCCTTCTGAAAGGTCGATGATCAGGCTTGCCTTGATCTGAATCTAAACCCACAATGCTCGAGTTTCGTCATGGCCGCCGTGGTTTCGAAGTTTCAATATGACGGGAACCATATAGCTCACTCAATATGCATTCTTGATACATAAAAAGCGACTTTTCCATGAAAAGGAAGGAAGAAACCCGGTGGATGCAGTCAAAGGGTGGGTGGTTTCGCATGACACTCTGGAGCGACTGAAGGTTGCAAAGATTGTATGAAAAATCAAGAATGAAGCGTGAGAAAGTCTCTACAAATCAGCTGCCTGGCCGAGGGCATTGATTGTCACCCATATTCGGAATCGCGTATTTTGGTACATGAACTTTGAAAAAAGGTCCGCGCTATACAGATCATGGCACAAAGTCTCGGGCATTTCAATATATGGCGCTGAACCGATGACTTGTCTATTCTATCTGACGCTCTAGTCCGGCTACTATCTAATGCCAATAACCCCACGAGGAATTCCATATGTGTACTCCAAACAGACGGATCTCTACAGCTTACTCCTCGGAGGAGCTACCAGTCTCTCCACCTCTGCGAAACGGTAATAGAACTCCAGACTCTGTGGGTTCAATAACGTGCCTGACGCCTTGACCTGTCTACCAGATACAATTTGCTTCACGGGCAGCTCTACCTTTTTCAGATTGACCGTTGTCTGGACATGTTAGTTCTCAATTTTACCTCACTCCCGGAGGAAGAACGGAAAGAAGAACGGGAAGAGAAAAGGGAAATAGGCGAGTGAGAAGAAGAGGAGGGAGAGAAAACGGGAAAGAGACGCGAAACGAGACACAAAACAAACGAAGAAAAGAAACATACCGGAATCTCAGGCGTCTCAAAAACATACTTCGGCACATGGCGCGCACTGAGGGCCTTTCGAATCGCCTCTTTTACTCTCCCGACCAACTCCAAGCTGAACGAAACCCCAGGCTGCATCAGCAGAAAGAGAAGCACAGACTCATCTGCATCGTGGGGACGGCGCTGGCCGACGCAGATAGAATCGGCGATTTCCTGCGGGAACTGCGTGTCGATCACGTTGTAGATCTCGCTGGAGCCGAAGCGGATGCCGGATGGGTTGAGGACGCCGTCTGAGCGGCCGAGGAAGAAGATTTGTTTCGTCACGGGATGGATGCTGATAAAGTCGCCGTGGGTCCAGACGTCTGTTGTTTTTGGATATGAGGGTTAGTTTGTGGCTGGGGTAGAAAGGAGAGGAGTTGAGGAAGAAAGTCTAGGGTTAAGGTGGAAAGGGAACGCACTGTCGAATCGGGCAAAATACGAATCAAAGTATTTCTGCGCCCCATCGTCTCCCAGGAATTTGACCGGCATAGTGGGAAACGCGCCGGGTGCTACTAGCTCACCGGGCACGCCGTCCGGCACAGCGGTGCCCTTGACACCGGAGGCGCCCTCGTCCGCTTGATCATACACCGCGATGGGGATCCCCAGACTGGGGCCCTGGCATCCGCCGACGTAAAGCGGCGTCAGCGGGTTCTCGAGTCCAAAGCAGGCGGCCAGGTCCGTGCCGCCGGAGATGTTGGCCAGCTGGGCACGGGCAGGGAAGCCGTGGTCGTAAAACCACTCAAACAGGGACTCGGAGAGTACCATGCCCGTGCTGGTGACGATGGAGAGATTGCGCAGGTCGGCGATCTCCCGTGGACTGACGCCATTCTTGCGCAGCTCGTGCAGGTATCTTGGGGACGTGCCGAAGTGTGTGACCTTGTATTTGTCCAGCAGGCGGATGAGGAACGTGACATCTGGCAGGAAGGGGCTTCCATCGTAGAGGATGGGTTTGCCTCCTATGGACAGACAGGAAACGGCGGACATGTACATGATCCAGCCGGTCGTGGTGTACTGCAGCACTGTCGTCTGGGGACCGTTGTTGCGGTGCAGGCGTGCCTCTTTGTTCGAGTTGAGGATGTACCCGCCTACTCCGTGGACGATCGGCTTCGGTTTGCCCGTTGTACCGGATGAGTACACAACGAGGAACGGGTCACGGAAGCCAACTCGCACGAACTCCAGCTGATCGGATAGAGCTTGGTCCAGGAAGGTGGCTAGGGTCTGGGTTCTGGGTAGGGTAGCCACATCGGCCGGCCGTCCAGGGAAGCGAGGCATCGTCACGATGCCCTTGAACTCCCGGACCCCTTCGAGACCGCTCACACAATCTGCAATCTTGGAGCGCAAGTCCGTTTGCTTTCCATTATAAACGGTAGCATCGTCGAAAAACACCCATTTCGGTTTAAGCTGCAGCAGTCGGTCCAGGATTCCCTTGACGCCGGTATCGGTCGAAGCCGATGAGAAGAGACCCCCGAGCGCCGTGGAAGCCAGGAGCACCACCACGGTATCGATGCTGTTACTCGCGACAACGGCAATGCGGTCACCCTTGACGACGCCGGCTGCCTTCAGCGCCTGGACCAGCCGACCCGTCTTTTGGCGCAATTGGGCCCAAGTGATGCTGACGGCGGGCTCGGAACCGCCCTCGCGGATCTGCGTCAGGGCGATCTTGTCGTCTTCTTTGTTCTTTTTCGTGACCGTGAGGGGTCCACTGATGGAATTGTCGGCTGTGAAGAGCATGTTTTCGGCGAAGTTGACACGGACGCCGTCGAACCAGTTGGGAATACTATCCATGCGGGCAGATTCGTCGAAGGAAGTGGTGTAGGAGCCTTCGTAGATGATGGGGAAGTATTTCCAGCAGAAATCCCAGAAGGCCGCTCGGTTGTTGATGCTCCATTGGTAGAGGTTGTTGTATGTCTGTTTTCAATCCAATTAATTCTCGTTGCCTTTTCTGTCTGGATGCTTGGAGGGGTACCTGGAAGATGACGCCCTTTTCCTGTTCGAGCTTGACTTTGAAGTCCCACATCTGGGTGGATTTGGGATCAGGATGTTCCCACAGCTTGCGGGGGAGGGGATATGTGGCCGTCATGTTGAATTGGAGTATACTGTTAGTATGTTGTATCTTTCGGTCTCAATCCCACGATGGGAGGGACTAGATATAGGGAAAGAGAGTAGTATATAAGAGTGGGTCTCTCGGAGTGCGGGGAAGTCTCCAAGATTACAAACTGAATATGGCAAGCTCCGACACTGGCGCCGAAAAGGACTTAGGTCGTCCTGGCTATACTGATTCTTATAGGTTTGGATGGTCCTATTCAATCTTTCGTGTTGCTTGATGTTTTCTAAACCAAAGCACTGCCGTAGGTAGATCCCCGGGGACCTCGGTATATATATGTACATAAACCCACATTTAACCAGCGTTGGATGAACATTCCATCCTTACGCCACTATGCTGGGATACTATGAAATTAATGTATAGCCCCATAAGTCAGAAGCGACAGTCGTTGTGGAATTATTGAATGTTGCTCGCACGCCATTTCATCTTGACCATTCGACCCAAAACACCAATCGGCGCGTGGGAGGATCTTGATATCCAGTCCATGTCAGCTGATCGGCAGAGATTTCCTCACACTGATCGTATCCACATTCTTCGTGTTTCTGAAGATATCTGTAATCTTTTTGTAGTATTCAATTATCGAAAACCGCCAACATCTTAGTTGTTTCCTCATTACCCCCGCCGTTGTGGTGTCAGGCGTGGGTCCAATCAACCCAAAGAATCCAACGACCCACATGGAAACACTCTTATCATCTACATCCCTCCTCATATTCAACCAAATAACATGCGACCCCTCAACCAATTCCCCCCCGAGCTCATCGATCACATACTCAGCTGCCTGTCCCGCTCAGATCTCAAAGCTGCCCGTCTAACATGCCGCGCCCTGAGCGGTATCGCAACACACTGGCTCTATCACTCCATCTACACACGCATCCCATCCTTCCAGAACAACGTCGTCCGCCAGGAAATTGAAGGCCTCCAAGAGCTCGTCTCGAAATTCGCACCACTAGTCCACAAGATTGACATCGACGGCGGAGATGACTATTGTCCGTTCGAAGTGGCCTCGTTCCTGGACAAGCTGCCCGCTTTGGAAAAGATTTACATGTGCGGCGTCCGTACATCGTGGTACCATGATCAGTTCTTCCACGGTGATTTTGAGAAGGCAATGCTTCGCGCGAGTCTCATCACTCCAATTGAAACCAGGATCCTGGCTGATTTAAAGTCTTGTACAACTTCCCTCATTTCCACCAGCCAAGGATTATAACTGATACAGCGGCACTTGAATAGTGACCCTGAAGGTCCACCAAGATCACGGAGACTGGATTCTTACTCATCTTGGAATTTTGTTCTTAATCCCCCAACTCCAGCAGTTAACCCTAGACCATATCGTTTTGAACTATGGGGATCCCGCATTCCCACGTCCTTGGTCATCGTCGGGGCTCACTCACTATTCCAATCAGACGGGTTTGAAGTCTTTATGCATTGTCGATTCTTATATTGATCTCCAGGCCCTGGAGGAGATTCTGTCTCCCCCCAAGGCGCTGACGCATCTTCGACTGGAGAGTCGCCATCCGGACTGCGACGAGCTACCCGATGGCTGGCAAGAAAGGACGTGTAACCGGGAGGCTATCTATCGTGCCATTGCACAGCAGAGGCTGTCGTTGGAGAAGTTGGACATTCAGTGGGATGTGCGGTCGGCCCCCCTGGAGGGACCCGGTTGGACGCGGGTTCGGTTCCCTAGGTTGAGGGAGCGTAAGGTAACTTTCGGGGCAATGGACGAGTCGCATCAATTCGAGATCGGTGATTTGAACAGTCGTAACGAGGGTGTTAGACACCCTAATGTGATTCCATGATGTCTAACTGTCTTACTCCAATCGACAAAGCAAGAGAAGAGAAGAGATGGAGCAGAGGCTATAGTCCCAGAGATTTATCAGACTCACAGTCAGTGTTAGCCCATGAAAGTTGTAGATAGAATATTGTTCCTATTGTATATATGCGTATTCTATATCAAACAAGACCCTGCAAACCCCCAACGATTTCCACAAGAATCTAGAGCTTTCCAACTTTCCAGGGTGGTTCAGTAGACCCTCTCCAGTTCATCATTCAAACAAGTTTCCCAAAGAATATATGAGATCACCAGAGACATTAATTATATGATTCTGCCGAGATATACTTCGTTGCCCAACCGAGCCGTCTCCGTCAACGGCTGCCAGCGCTGCGTAACTGACTAGGGCTCATTTTTGGCTAAAGAAGTACATGTTAGCCAGTGTTTCTATGACCTGTAGAATCAGTATCATTCTACCTACTGATAATTTATATAAAGTTATGATACACAATGAAACCATAAATTTCCACAGACGAGTTGGAAGAACATGAATATGATTTACGTCCTGCAGGAGAGAGGTAGAATAGTTTTTCAAATATTACCCACATTCTCTCATGCTCTATGCACACATTGCTTCATTATATCACCCTTCTGTCATTAATAGGATTGGAACTGTTAGAATAACTGTACAATAATGATTATACTTTCCAAATCAAGACAAACAAAATAATAACAGGGATTATGTGAGCATCGAATACAAGAGGATACCATGTCTATACGCTGTATCAATCAAGCAATGCCTCGGCTACTCGTTCTTCTCCCCTCCAGATGCGGGGAAATTTGAGGCATCTCCTCGCACAGCCGCGGTGCTATATTTCCTGGTGTGAGACTGGTGAGAAATGGGATTGGATGTGTCGAAATATACATCGTCTTCTTTTGACTTTTATTGGGTGAAATTGGGGGTTCCATGTACCGAACTCTGGTTGTTTTGAAGTTGTACATAGGCAAGGCACCCTTGGCCGACTGAGGATTGATATCCTGACTCTATTACTTTATTTACACAAGTTAGGGTCTTCTAAAACTATTGTCTGTTAGGATACTTTCCACAGCTTGTTTCATAATTTAGAGTAGTCTGATAATACTCATATAGTAAGAGAAGAAAGAAAACCCTCTGTTGTGACACATATTTACGTCCTCTTGGCCAAAGTCTGCCATGCGGCGACTCGCCCCAAAGAGGCATTTATACATACAGAAACACCTATATATGCGTTCAACACAGCGCCCACGTCTACTTCCTCAGCCCCAGAGACACTTACAGGACTCCTCTGTCGCCTTGATTGCGCCCGGCTTCAGTGTATTGACATGCTGCCACATGAACTGCCGAGAGGTACTGTGTACCTCGTCGGCGCCAACCAGGATATCTTCCGCCCCCACGCCGCCGTCTGCCGTAAAGACTTGAATCCCGTCATTGGTGTGCTGGATTGAAGTCGCACACTTACCAGTGACAACCCGTGACTTATCGGGGAGGCGACCGTAGAGCATCTCCACAAATACTTGTCGGTCCAGGGCCAGTGTAGGGTATCCTAGGCTTCTCGCAGTGAAAAATATGGTTCCATTTCGCCGGACTCCTAAAGGATCCAACGGCATATACACACCATTCTTCCCAATGCGTGGTCAATGCTGATCGCCTCAGAATCTCTCCATCAGGCGTCCTCCTGTACTCAGTGTGTATTGGACTACAAGTCTTCAGGAAATCGGCACTAGGTGCCTCGCCTTACCTGCGTCCGGACAGAAATGGCCCATATTCCCAACCACGCCACTAAATGATCCAGAAAATCCTAGAACGGGGACACGAGTACTCCAGCCTGTCCGAGCATCAAGTCGCATGGGCCGAGGACCAGGATCCGTCAGGTCACGTCATGTTCCAATCATATTTCCACATCACGAGCAGATGCTTCATCCGCGTGTGGGGGACGTTCGAAGAGCAATTGAAAGACAAGTTCGCTGGCTTCATGAACGGCGGCGGCATCGGTGCTGTCAGCAAATCGTACAATGTGTCCGTGAAACGTGTGGCTAAGTATCCTGACTTGGTATGTTCCCATAACTATCCCATCCGTGGCGAAGATAATCGGTGCAGACTGACCAATGGCGGGGGTCGGGGAAAATCAAAGCTCATCACCAGCTTCCGCCTCACTGATGTACGCCCTGATCGATACCTTGGCCACTACCCGGTGTGGTCCGTCCGACAGAAAGCCCTGGTGGCTGACTTTCGATGTCTGGGTGGTGTTCTTTAACACTTAACCATCGGACGGGGAAAGCTGCTAATCTGCTCGAGAAGGGCGGCGTCTACAGTGATCTACACGCTGCGCTGCAAAGACGATGTGCAGAGTCCAAAGAGGTCGAGAGGAGATAGAAATAGAAAAGTGCTGCCACTGGTGGATCAAAGCTGTAGCCAAGTCTAGAGGGCTTGGTATCGTTACAGTGCCATTAGAATGCGCCTGTAATCCAAGCCGCGGTGTTCGTGGTTGTGAAACGTCTTGTATATTTACAATGGGAATATTGTTTTCTTTATGTCTCCCTATAGACATGTAGTTCTTCTAACTCTCAAGAAGCACCTCTGTGTTTGTATAGCGCCCACACTTCACTTTCTACCGCATAATCAGTGTTTGTTCAATATTAGAGTTGAAACAAACCCCTACCAATCGGATGCATAGATTGGACTAACAAGCTAATCTCAATGATCATCCTTGACAACAATTGTATGGCGGGTCCTTTACCAAATTGAGGTTAGCAGCTGGCCCTAATCGCTTGAGTCATAGTTTTCGACCCCCACACCGTTCTAGTCATGATCTATTCTAGACATAGTCACTGACAACCAGGTGTCTTGCCCATGTCGTCCTCCCCTGCTGCTGCGGATATACATGCCCACCCAGTCTCGTCGAGCATGGAGATCGCTATGTCTGAGATTGGAGATGTAGCTTTGGTGGGCCGCCAACGGAGCGGGCCGAAGGACGAGGAAATGACACGGCCCTTGTCTCAAGGAGATCGCGAGGGATTCGACTCGTTGCCGATTGCGAGCGAGGTTCGCAGCAAGTGGAAGATATGTGCAATCATGATTGCGCTCGCGGTAAGGGGAATCCACCAACGCTGACGCGGATAAGACGGGGCCATTGTCTGGGTAGATCATACAAGGACTACTGACGATTCACCGACTGACTCACATCTCTCTCTCCAGCTCGGGATGTTTGTCGCTGCCCTCGATCAAACGATTGTGGCTACTGCGACCCCCACAATCTCCGCGGAGCTGCACTCGGCCGCCGGCTATGTCTGGATCGGCGGCGCCTATCTTCTGGCCAACGCTGCCAGCTCCAATATTTGGGTCAATCTGTCGGATATTTGGGGCCGCAAGCCCATTCTGCTGGCGGCAGTCGCGCTTTTCTTTGGATCCTCGATCATATGTGCAATGGCGGTCAACATGCCCATGCTGATAGCTGGCCGTGGGCTTCAGGGCGTCGCCGGTGGCGGCCTCCTCCAGCTGGTCATCGTCGCCATTTCAGATCTGTTCAGTGTTCGGTATGTCTCCAGGGAAGTCGACCGTGCGGAACCCACGCGCTGACTCTGCACTAGACTTCGCAGTCTGTTCATGGGCCTGATGGAGTTTATTTGGGCCATTGCGGGCGCCCTGGGTCCCATCGTTGGTGGTGCCTTGACCCAGTCGGTTTCATGGCGGTGGGTTTTCTGGATCAATCTACCCGTCTGCGGTGTGGCCTTCATTCTGCTCCTCGTATTTTTGGATGTACACAACCCCAGAACCTCCGTCATCGATGGTATCAAAGCAGTCGACTGGTGGGGCAGTTTTGCCATTCTCGCCCTGACGGTCATGCTCCTGCTGGGCTTGGACTTTGGAGGGAACACCTTCCCCTGGAGCTCGGCTAAGGTCATCTGTCTGATTGTCTTTGGCGCGCTGATGTCGCTCGTGTTTATTTACTGCGAGAAACGCCTTGCAAAGTACCCGCTGATGCCGTTGGGGATCTTCAAAACTCGATCCAACATCGCCTGCTTCCTGGTCGATTTTACCCATGGGGTTGTAAGTGTCTTTCTCACAATTCAACTTACCAAAGACAGACCTCTTCTGACTGTTGATAGGCCTACATAGGAATGGAGTATTACCTCCCTCTCTATTTTCAGTCGGTCCAGATGGCCTCCCCGTTTCGCTCTGGTCTTCTTCTTCTCCCCTTCATTTTAACCGAAGCCTTGCTGAGCCTCGCTGCGGGGCTCATCATCCACGCCACCGGTCACTATCTGGAGGTTATCTGGATCGGCATGACGCTTGTCGTCCTGGGAGCCGGACTTCTCATTGACTACGGCATTGACACCTCCCTGGGGAAGATCATCGGATATCAGATGGTGGCCGGCTCGGGCTGTGGGCTTCTCTTCACCCCGCCACTTATCGCCCTCCAGAGTGGCATCAAGCAGAGTGAAACGGCCAGCGCCACGGCGACCTTCGGCTTTATCCGCAACGTGGCCATGGCGCTGTCTGTGGTCATCGGCGGAGTGGTCTTCCAGAACGGCATGAACACGCAGCAATCCAGCCTCCGCAGGGCCGGCCTTTCCCCGTCCTTGATGGCGGAGTTCACGGGAGCCGAAGCCGCCGCCAACGTGGTGTCGATCCATGCGGTCAAGGATCCCCAGCAGCGACAGGCTGTCACGAGCGCCTTTGCCTGGGGTCTGCGCAATATGTGGATTCTATACACCGCTCTGGCCGCATGTGGACTGATCGCCAGTGTTTTCATTCAACGCCAGCATCTCAGCCAAGAACACGTTGAAACGAAGACTGGACTGAAGGAGAAGGAGGCATCTGCAGTTTCCAACGTCCCCCTTGATTCTGGTTTGCCTAGCACCTAAAGTCAGGGTCCACCTGCTTCACGTCTTATCGAACTTGGTGACAGATCATAGTACACCTCAGTTGTTCTGCAGAGGATTAAAATTCATTTCGGGCATTTCACGTACATATCAGACAAAAAGCTTTTCGGGATAGTTCAAAACAGCGATAGGAATCAATAGAGATCGGAACTTACCGGTGGGGCCAGAGCGGCGACTGCCGAAACCCTAAAATCGTACTTAATCTCGCCGTCTCCCCATCTCCTCATCTCCCCTCATCTTCTCCATCTCTTTCATCTTCAATTGCGACAAGGCTGGTCCTTGCTTTAATTCCCATAATTGATCGCATACTCAAACACACCATCTTTCCCCACTCAGTATCCCCCCGATCATTACAATGGCCCCCCGCCTCACCTCCAATCCCAGCCTAAGCGTTGCCCCCGAACCCCTCACTCGGGATGCCTTCGCGCCCTTTGGCACCGCCGTCTACTCCCCTCTCCCACGCGACTTCTCATCACCCCCATCGTCCGTATCTTCCCTGACACCACACGATCCCGCGCCCGTGCTCGCCAACCAGAACTCGGCGCTCAAATACAGCAGCATCTCCCCACTGCTGAACGAGTACCCGGATCGCTGTCCCAGCGGGAAGGCCTCCTCCGGCCGCATGACCATGTTCTCCTGCTTTCCGCGCTCGCTGCGCACTGTCCAGTCGTCGTCGCGATCATCTGCAGTCTTCGACGTCCGCATCCTCGAGCGCCACCCCTTCACCACCCAGACATTCACCCCCATCGACCTATCCTCGCAGACGCGCGCCGGCGACCACGAAGAGCCCTTCTTCCTAGTAGTCGTCGCTCCAACCCTCAAGGGCACGACTACGACTGCGAAGACGACTAACGGAGATACCGTCACCGTCCAAGACCCGCCGGATTTGTCGCGCTTGAGAGCCTTTGTAGCCCGCGGCGGTCAGGCGGTCACTTACGGGGTGGGGACGTGGCATGCACCGATGGTTGTGCTGGGGCCGAGACGCGTGGATTTTGTGGTCGTGCAGTTTGGGAATGGGGTTGATGAGGAGGATTGTCAGGAGGTGGAGTTTGGGGAGGGCGTTGTTGTGGATTTGGGGGGGAGGGGCAGTGGGAGCGCGAGGCTTTAGTTGATAGAATGGAGGATGATATGTATAAAAAATCTAGAAGAGGAGATGGTCCTATTTAGTCAAGGATGTCCCCATATGTAACTATAATACTGGCCGTAGAAATCGGACTTCCGTATACGTTTTTTTTTTTT